>NC_135971.1:0-192000 GCF_053455715.1 Rhinoraja longicauda | reverse complement strand
TTCCCGATGTTGGGGGAGTCCAGAACCAGGGGTCACAGCTTAAGGATAAGGGGGAAGTCTTTTAGGACCGAGATGAGAAAACATTTCTTCACACAGAGAGTGGTGAGTCTGTGGAATTCTCTGCCACAGAAGGTAGTTGAGGCCAGTTCATTGGCTATATTTAAGAGGGAGTTAGATGTGGCCCTTTTTGCTAAAGGGATCAGGGTGTATGGAGAGAAGGCAGGTACAGGCTACTGAGCTGAATAATCAGCCATGATCATATTGAATGGCGGTGCAGGCTCGAAGGGCCGAATGTCCTACTCCTGCACCTATTTTCTATGTTTCTATGTTTCTAAAATGAGAGCAAGATTCAGGAACTACAATTACTGGAATCTTGAACAAAATGCTGGAGTAATACAACGGCTCAGGCAGTGTTTGCTGAAGGAATGGAAAGCGGTTTTGGTTAGGACCATTTATCAGACTGAAGAAAGTGCGAACAAGCAACTTTCAATATCAGGAGCGCAGGTAACATTGGTGAACGGAAGGCTGCAAACTGACCAAAATTCGACACAAAAAATCAAGGGGGCAGTTGGTGAAATGGGGACTGGAATATGAGGGAACAGGAGAGTGACGGGTTTGGACAGATTGAGAAACAGAATAACCTTGGAAGCTTGAGTGAGTAACTGATAATCCTTGTTTTCCAGTTTGTGCCGTCTTATTCCACTATTTCCTCTGTGTTGAGCTCAGTCATGATGTTCTCATGCTGATTTTCAAACCGTTTAGTGGTCCTATCTGTCCCCGTCTTTGCAGTACTCTACATATTGTTTAATGGTCCAAGATATATGGCTGCCTCCAATTCATTTTTTAGATAAACTGCTGTAATTTTTAGTGAACGAGGAATGATTGTGTGGGTGTTTCTTGTCCCGTCCCCTCTGTTCACTGCAGTCCCACGACACAGCTGAGTGCACAGTGCTTCCACATTGCAGGATGTTGGTGTGCAGTATAAAACAAGTCAATGTCGTTGGGCCGAATGGCCTGTTCCTCTGCAGTAAAATCCACACAAAACACCCTTGTTTTTGCAACCACTATATTACTAATGGGTTAACTCTGCCCTGCTCTATCATCCCTGTTTTTAACAGGAAATACATAGACTGAGAACAAGGGACTTTTCACACCAAGGAATCAGGTAACCATTGATGAAAGGGCTGAGATGCAAATTGAGCAATAAGGAAACAGGAGAATTTATGGACAAGGAGAGTGGCAGAGTGGTGGGGATAGAAGGAGGAAACTGACAGATAGAGGGAATTTTCAGAGGAGTTTGAGTGGAGGGCTTCTGTATAGCAAATTTAAATCTGCCATCATAACATTTCCAATGGAAACTCTGCAGATTAATTTGCATCCTTTCCAACAATCCTGTTTGTAACAAGAAACACCTGGATGGAAAACAAAGTACTTTTCATATCAGGCACAGGTAACATTTTGTGAAAGGTGCCAGATGCAAATTAAGCCACAGGTGCAAATGAAGCCACAAATGAAACAAGAACTAAAGGAGAGTTGGTGGAGTGGGGGGAGAGGGAGGCAAAGAGAGTTTTCAATGCAGTTTGAAATATTGGACTGTGCAGGAAGGAACTGTAGATGCTGGTTTAAACGGAAGATTTATTATTTATTTGTAATTTCAAAAAATAGTTTATTCAAGTAATAAATATTTACAAAACATCTTCTTTTCAACAACCCCATCCGACATTTCAGGATGTTACACGTTCAAAACAGGTATTCATTTCCAAATATACACAAAAAGCTGGAGTAAATCATTGGGACAGGCAGCATCTCTGGGGAAAAGGAATGGGTGACATTTTATGTCGATCCTTCTTTAGACGGGTCCCGCTGAGTTACTCCAGCTGTTTGTGTCCATCTTTGAATTATTGGACTGAGTGGCCTGTTTACGTGCAGTATCTTAATAATTCACTCTCGCATATGTGGACATTGCAGTTCCAATGGAAATGCGCCACTGTTCAATTCTACCCTGTTCTGTTATCACATTTATAATGGCAGTTCAATGAGAATAAGGCATCTTCCACTTCAGGGTCCCACATAACTGGCCAAATGTCACAGTGGCAAACTGAGCAAAAGTTGGAAATGTGGATCGAGAGAGGGATTGTCCAATGGAGAGTGAGGGGAGAAGATATGAAAGAGACAATAGTTGGAGAGACACAGAGTGAGAGAGACAAACTAATGAATGGATGGGCATGAGAAGGAGATGTTTGAGTTGCAGATGGTGTTCGGGGGCAGTGAAGGGAGAGAATGGAAAGTTTATTACAGTTTGAAAGCAAAGGCAGAATTTTACCTATTATCATTTCCCTATTGCACCAATCTCATTCACCCGTTACTGCTGATCCTGGTCATAAAATTCATAACCTGGTTTTAAATGCCTTCCATGGCCTTGCCCCTTCCTATCACATATGTCCCACCATTACCTTCAGTGGTTGTTTCTCTCAGCCACTCTAATTCTGACCTGTTATCCACAAATTTAACAGCTTCACAATTAATGGCTTTGTCTTCAGCTGCCCAGGCCCTGTGTACCGTTAGCCCATTACTCATCCCGAACCCAGTGACCAATGTCTGGCACAGCGATTGTCCTGTGGAAGTTTTTATCCAATGCTCTATGTACATTACATGTCCACTGGCGCGGTTCTTGTGTGATAAAGTATTCAAAGGAAGGTTGGATAACTAAATGTGGGGACTGCAACAGAAGCTCAATGTGCTGGGATTAGATGAAGAAGGGTGGGAGGAGCTGGTGTCATTTTTAAGCATGGAACTGGTGGTGTTGGTTGGATTGGAGGATTCTGTGGTGGGCAGTTCGATTATAATTGTCCATTAAAATTATAGAAGATGCATTGCATTGCCCGTGGTGTTGTATGGACGTGTCCAGTAGATGTTCTTCAACATCCTCTGTCTATTTAAGATCCAATAGACAGAGCCCTCTGTCCAATGATGCTTCTTAGTATTGTGTATGTTTTAGGAAGCTCACTGACTGAGAACAATGGACTCTCCATGTCTGAGGCAGTGAAAACAGCTGAGGAAAAATCACAGGAGCATTCACCAACGGATGGAAGCAAGGCTGATGTGAGAGAGGGAGCCCGGACTGGGAGAGTCATAGAGTTATACAGTGTGGAATCAAGCCTTTCGGCCCAACATGCCCACACCGACCTACATGCCCCATCTACATGAGTCCCATCTGCCTGAGTTTAGCCCTTATCCCTCTAAACCTAGTTTATACTCCTGTGCCCTGTCATTTACAATGTTACTTACACACATGGGCCCTGTCATTTACAGTTTACACTCCTGTGCCCTGTCTTTACAGTGTTACTTACACCCCTGGGCCCTGTCATTTACAGTGTTACTTACACCCCTGGGCCCTGTCATTTACAGTGTTACTTACACCCCTGGGCCCTGTCATTTACAGTGTTACTTACACCCCTGGGCCTTGTCATTTACAGTGTTACTTACACCCCTGGGCCCTATCATTTACAGTTTACACTCCTGTGCCCTGTCATTTACAGTGTTACTTACACCCCTGGGCCCTGTCATTTACAGTGTTACACTCCTGGGCCCTGTCATTTACAGTGTTACTTACACCCCTGGGCCTTGTCATTTACAGTGTTACACCCCTGGGCCCTGTCATTTACAGTGTTACTTACACCCCTGGGCCCTGTCATTTACAGTGTTACTTACACCCCTGGGCCCTGTCATTTACAGTGTTACTTACACCCCTGGGCCTTGTCATTTACAGTGTTACTTACACCCCTGGGCCCTGTCATTTACAGTGTTACTTACACCCCTGGGCCCTGTCATTTACAGTGTTACTTACACCCCTGGGCCCTGTCATTTACAGTGTTACACCCCTTGGGCCCCGTCATTTACAGTGTTACACTCCTGGGCCCTGTTATTTACAGTGTTACACCCCTGGGCCCTGTCATTTACAGTGTTACATTCCTGGGCCCTGTCATTTACAGTGTTACTTACACCCCTGGGCCCTGTCATTTACAGTGTTACTTACACCCCTGGGCCCTGTCATTTACAGTGTTACACCCCTGGGCCCTGTCATTTACAGTGTTACTTACACTCCTGGGCCCTGTCATTTACAGTGTTACTTACACCCCTGGGCCCTGTCATTTACAGTGTTACACCCCTGGGCCCTGTCATTTACAGTGTTACACCCCTGGGCCCTGTCATTTACAGTGTTACACCCCTGGGCCCTGTCATTTACAGTGTTACTTACACTCCTGGGCCCTGTTATTTACAGTGTTACACCCCTGGCCCTGTCATTTACAGTGTTACTTACACCACTCCTTGACCCTGTCATTTACAGTGTTACTTACACTCCTAGGCCATGTCATTTACAGTGTTACTTACACCCCTGGGCCCTGTCATTTACAGTGTTACTTACACCCCGGGCCCTGTTATTTACGGTGTTACACTCCTGGGCCCTGTCATTTACAGTGTCACACCCCTGGGCCCTGTCATTTACAGTGTTACTTACAGCCCTGGGCCCTGTCATTTACAGTGTTACTTACACTACTGGGCCCTGTCATTTACAGTGTTACTTACACCCCTGGGCCCTGTCATTTACAGTGTTACTTACACTCCTGGGACCTGTCATTTACAGTGTTACTTACATTCCTGGGCCCTGTCATTTACAGTGTTACTTACACTCCTGGGCCCTGTCATTTACAGTGTTACTTACACCCCTGGGCCCTGTCATTTACAGTGTTACATTCCTGGGCCCTGTCATTTACAGTGTTACTTACACCCCTGGGCCCTGTCATTTACAGTGTTACTTACACCCCTGGGCCCTGTCATTTACAGTGTTACACCCCTGGGCCCTGTCATTTACAGTGTTACTTACACACCTGGGCCCTGTCATTTACAGTGTTACATTCCTGGGGCCTGTCATTTACAGTGTTACTTACACCCCTGGGCCCTGTCATTTACAGTGTTACACCCCTGGGCCCTGTCATTTACAGTGTTACACCCCTGTGCCCTGTCATTTACAGTGTTACTCTCCTGGGCCCTGTCATTTACAGTGTTATTTACACCCCTGGGCCCTGTCATTTACAGTGTTACATTCCTGGGCCCTGTCATTTACAGTGTTACTTACACCTCTGGGCCCTGTCATTTACAGTGTTACTTACACCCCTGGGCCCTGTCATTTACAGTGTTACACCCCTGTGCCCTGTCATTTACAGTGTTACACTCCTGGGCCCTGTCATTTACAGTGTTACTTACACTCCTGGGCCCTGTCATTTACAGTGTTACTTACACCCCTGGGCCCTGTCATTTACAGTTACACTCCTGGGCCCTGTCATTTACAGTGTTACTTACACCCCTGGGCCCTGTCATTTACCATGTTACTTACACTCCTGGGCCCTGTCATTTACAGTGTTACTTACACCCCTGGGCCCTGTCATTTACAGTGTTACTTACACCCCTGGGCCCTGTCATTTACAGTGTTACACTCCTGGGCCCTGTCATTTACAGTGTTACACTCCTGGGCCCTGTTATTTACAGTGTTACTTACACTCCTGGGCCCTGTCATTTACAGTATTACACCCCTGGGCCCTGTCATTTACAGTGTTACACTCCTGGGCCCTGTCATTTACAGTGTTACACACGCCTGGGCCCTGTCATTTACAGTGTTACACCCCTGGGCCCTGTCATTTACAGTGTTACTTACACCCCTGGGCCCTGTCATTTACAGTGTTACACTCCTGGGCCCTGTCATTTACAGTGTTACACACGCCTGGGCCCTGTCATTTACAGTGTTACTTACACCCCTGGGCCCTGTCATTTACAGTGTTACTTACACCCCTGGGCCCTGCCATTTACAGTGTTACTTACACTCCTGGGCCCTGTCATTTACAGTGTTACTTACACTCCTGGGCCCTGTTATTTAAAGTGTTACTTACACTCCTGGGCCCTGTCATTTACAGTGTTACTTACACCCCTGGGCCCTGTCATTTACAGTGTTACACTCCTGGGCCCTGTCATTTACAGTGTTACACTCCTGGGCCCTGTTATTTACAGTGTTACTTACACTCCTGGGCCCTGTCATTTACAGTATTACACCCCTGGGCCCTGTCATTTACAGTGTTACACTCCTGGGCCCTGTCATTTACAGTGTTACACACGCCTGGGCCCTGTCATTTACAGTGTTACACCCCTGGGCCCTGTCATTTACAGTGTTACTTACACCCCTGGGCCCTGTCATTTACAGTGTTACACTCCTGGGCCCTGTCATTTACAGTGTTACACACGCCTGGGCCCTGTCATTTACAGTGTTACTTACACCCCTGGGCCCTGTCATTTACAGTGTTACTTACACCCCTGGGCCCTGCCATTTACAGTGTTACTTACACTCCTGGGCCCTGTCATTTACAGTGTTACTTACACTCCTGGGCCCTGTTATTTAAAGTGTTACTTACACTCCTGGGCCCTGTCATTTACAGTGTTACACCCCTGGACCCTGTCATTTACAGTGTTACTTACACCCCTGGGCCCTGTCATTTACAGTGTTACACCCCTGGACCCTGTCATTTACAGTGTTACTTACACCCCTGGGCCCTGTCATTTACAGTGTTACACCCCTGGGCCCTGTCATTTACAGTGTTACTTACACCCCTGGGCCCTGTCATTTACAGTGTTACTTACACCCCTGGGCCCCGTCATTTACAGTGTTACTTACACCCCTGGGCCCTGTCATTTACAGTGTTACACCCCTGGGCCCTGTCATTTACAGTGTTACTTACACCCCTGGGCCCTGTCATTTACAGTGTTACTTACACCCCTGGGCCCTGTCATTTACAGTTTACACTCCTTGACCCTGTCATTTACAGTGTTACTTACATTCCTGGGCCATGTCATTTACAGTGTTACTTACACCCCTGGGCCCTGTCATTTACAGTGTTACTTACACCCCTGGGCCCTGTCATTTACAGTGTTACTTACACCCCTGGGCCCTGTCATTTACAGTGTTACACCCCTTGGGCCCTGTCATTTACAGTGTTACACTCCTGGGCCCTGTTATTTACAGTGTTACACCCCTGGGCCCTGTCATTTACAGTGTTACATTCCTGGGCCCTGTCATTTACAGTGTTACTTACACCCCTGGGCCCTGTCATTTACAGTGTTACTTACACCCCTGGGCCCTGTCATTTACAGTGTTACACCCCTGGGCCCTGTCATTTACAGTGTTACTTACACTCCTGGGCCCTGTCATTTACAGTGTTACTTACACCCCTGGGCCCTGTCATTTACAGTGTTACACCCCTGGGCCCTGTCATTTACAGTGTTACACCCCTGGGCCCTGTCATTTACAGTGTTACACCCCTGGGCCCTGTCATTTACAGTGTTACTTACACTCCTGGGCCCTGTTATTTACAGTGTTACACCCCTGGCCCTGTCATTTACAGTGTTACTTACACCACTCCTTGACCCTGTCATTTACAGTGTTACTTACACCCCTGGGCCCTGTTATTTACGGTGTTACACTCCTGGGCCCTGTCATTTACAGTGTCACACCCCTGGGCCCTGTCATTTACAGTGTTACTTATACCCCTGGGCCCTGTCATTTACAGTGTTACTTACACTCCTGGGCCCTGTCATTTACAGTGTTACTTACACCCCTGGGCCCTGTCATTTACATTGTTACTTACACTCCTGGGCCCTGTCATTTACAGTGTTACTTACACCCCTGGGCCCTGTCATTTACAGTGTTACTTACACTCCTGGGCCCTGTCATTTACAGTGTTACTTACACCCCTGGGCCCTGTCATTTACAGTGTTACATTCCTGGGCCCTGTCATTTACAGTGTTACTTACACCCCTGGGCCCTGTCATTTACAGTGTTACTTACACCCCTGGGCCCTGTCATTTACAGTGTTACACCCCTGGGCCCTGTCATTTACAGTGTTACTTACACACCTGGGCCCTGTCATTTACAGTGTTACATTCCTGGGGCCTGTCATTTACAGTGTTACTTACACCCCTGGGCCCTGTCATTTACAGTGTTACACCCCTGGGCCCTGTCATTTACAGTGTTACACTCCTGGGCCATGTCATTTACAGTGTTACTTACACCCCTGGGCCCTGTCATTTACAGTGTTACATTCCTGGGCCCTGTCATTTACAGTGTTACTTACACCCCTGGGCCCTGTCATTTACAGTGTTACTTACACCCCTGGGCCCTGTCATTTACAGTGTTACACTCCTGGGCCCTGTCATTTACAGTGTTACACCCCTGGGCCTTGTCATTTACAGTGTTACACTCCTGGGCCCTGTCATTTACAGTGTTACTTACACTCCTGGGCCCTGTCATTTACAGTGTTACTTACACCCCTGGGCCCTGTCATTTACAGTTACACTCCTGGGCCCTGTCATTTACAGTGTTACTTACACCCCTGGGCCCTGTCATTTACCATGTTACTTACACTCCTGGGCCCTGTCATTTACAGTGTTACTTACACCCCTGGGCCCTGTCATTTACAGTGTTACTTACACCCCTGGGCCCTGTCATTTACAGTGTTACACTCCTGGGCCTTGTCATTTACAGTGTTACACTCCTGGGCCCTGTTATTTACAGTGTTACTTACACTCCTGGGCCCTGTCATTTACAGTATTACACCCCTGGGCCCTGTCATTTACAGTGTTACACTCCTGGGCCCTGTCATTTACAGTGTTACACACGCCTGGGCCCTGTCATTTACAGTGTTACACCCCTGGGCCCTGTCATTTACAGTGTTACTTACACCCCTGGGCCCTGTCATTTACAGTGTTACACTCCTGGGCCCTGTCATTTACAGTGTTACACAGGCCTGGGCCCTGTCATTTACAGTGTTACTTACACCCCTGGGCCCTGTCATTTACAGTGTTACTTACACCCCTGGGCCCTGCCATTCACAGTGTTACTTACACTCCTGGGCCCTGTCATTTACAGTGTTACTTACACTCCTGGGCCCTGTTATTTAAAGTGTTACTTACACTCCTGGGCCCTGTCATTTACAGTGTTACACCCCTGGACCCTGTCATTTACAGTGTTACTTACACCCCTGGGCCCTGTCATTTACAGTGTTACACCCCTGGGCCCTGTCATTTACAGTGTTACTTACACCCCTGGGCCCTGTCATTTACAGTGTTACTTACACCCCTGGGCCCTGTCATTTACAGTGTTACTTACACCCCTGGGCCCTGTCATTTACAGTGTTACTTACACCCCTGGGCCCTGTCATTTACAGTGTTACTTACACCCCTGGGCCCTGTCATTTACAGTGTTACTTACACCCCTGGGCCCTGTCATTTACAGTGTTACTTACACCCCTGGGCCCTGTCATTTACAATGTTACTTACACCCTTGGGCCCTGTCATTTACAGTGTTACTTACACCCCTGGGCCCTGTCATTTACAGTGTTACACCCCTTGGGCCCTCTCATTGACAGTGTTACACTCCTGGGCCCTGTTATTTACAGTGTTACACCCCTGGGCCCTGTCATTTACAGTGTTACATTCCTGGGCCCTGTCATTTACAGTGTTACTTACACCCCTGGGCCCTGTCATTTACAGTGTTACTTACACCCCTGGGCCCTGTCATTTACAGTGTTACACCCCTGGGCCCTGTCATTTACAGTGTTACTTACACTCCTGGGCCCTGTCATTTACAGTGTTACTTACACCCCTGGGCCCTGTCATTTACAGTGTTACACCCCTGGGCCCTGTCATTTACAGTGTTACACCCCTGGGCCCTGTCATTTACAGTGTTACACCCCTGGGCCCTGTCATTTACAGTGTTACTTACACTCCTGGGCCCTGTTATTTACAGTGTTACACCCCTGGCCCTGTCATTTACAGTGTTACTTACACCACTCCTTGACCCTGTCATTTACAGTGTTACACCCATGGGCCCTGTCATTTACAGTGTTACTTACACTCCTGGGCCCTGTCATTTACAGTGTTACTTACACTCCTGGGCCATGTCATTTACAGTGTTACTTACACCCCTGGGCCCTGTCATTTACAGTGTTACTTACACCCCTGGGCCCTGTTATTTACGGTGTTACACCCCTGGGCCCTGTCATTTACAGTGTTACTTACACTCCTGGGCCCTGTCATTAACAGTGTTACTTACACCCCTGGGCCCTGTCATTTACAGTTTTACTTACACTCCTGGGCCCTGTCATTTACAGTGTTACTTACACCCCTGGGCCCTGTCATTTACAGTGTTACTTACATTCCTGGGCCCTGTCATTTACAGTGTTACTTACACTCCTGGGCCCTGTCATTTACAGTGTTACTTACACCCCTGGGCCCTGTCATTTACAGTGTTACATTCCTGGGCCCTGTCATTTACAGTGTTACTTACACCCCTGGGGCCTGTCATTTACAGTGTTACTTACACCCCTGGGCCCTGTCATTTACAGTGTTACACCCCTGGGCCCTGTCATTTACAGTGTTACTTACACACCTGGGCCCTGTCATTTACAGTGTTACATTCCTGGGGCCTGTCATTTACTGTGTTACTTACACCCCTGGGCCCTGTCATTTACAGTGTTACACCCCTGGGCCCTGTCATTTACAGTGTTACACTCCTGGGCCATGTCATTTACAGTGTTACACCCCTGGGCCCTGTCATTTACAGTGTTACTTACACCCCTGGGCCCTGTCATTTACAGTGTTACACCCCTGTGCCCTGTCATTTACAGTGTTACACTCCTGGGCCCTGTCATTTACAGTGTTACTTACACCCCTGGGCCCTGTCATTTACAGTGTTACTTACACTCCTGTGCCCTGTCATTTACAGTGTTACTTACACCCCTGGGCCCTGTCATTTACAGTGTTACATTCCTGGGCCCTGTCATTTACAGTGTTACTTACACCCCTGGGCCCTGTCATTTACAGTGTTACTTACACCCCTGGGCCCTGTCATTTACAGTGTTACACCCCTGTGCCCTGTCATTTACAGTGTTACACTCCTGGGCCCTGTCATTTACAGTGTTACTTACACCCCTGGGGCCTGTCATTTACAGTGTTACTTACACCCCTGGGCCCTGTCATTTACAGTTACAACCCTGGGCCCTGTCATTTACAGTGTTACTTACACTCCTGGGCCCTGTCATTTACAGTGTTACTTACACCCCTGGGCCCTGTCATTTACAGTTACACTCCTGGGCCCTGTCATTTACAGTGTTACTTACACCCCTGGGCCCTGTCATTTACCATGTTACTTACACTCCTGGGCCCTGTCATTTACAGTGTTACTTACACCCCTGGGCCCTGTCATTTACAGTGTTACTTACACCCCTGGGCCCTGTCATTTACAGTGTTACACTCCTGGGCCCTGTCATTTACAGTGTTACACTCCTGGGCCCTGTTATTTACAGTGTTACTTACACTCCTGGGCCCTGTCATTTACAGTATTACACCCCTGGGCCCTGTCATTTACAGTGTTACTTACACCCCTGGGCCCTGTCATTCACAGTGTTATACTCTTGGGCCCTGTCATTACAGTGTTACACACGCCTGGGCCCTGTCATTTACAGTGTTACACCCCTGGGCCCTGTCATTTACAGTGTTACTTACACCCCTGTGCCCTGTCATTTACAGTGTTACACTCCTGGGCCCTGTCATTTACAGTGTTACACACGCCTGGGCCCTGTCATTTACAGTGTTACTTACACCCCTGGGCCCTGTCATTTACAGTGTTACTTACACCCCTGGGCCCTGTCATTTACAGTGTTACTTACACTCCTGGGCCCTGTCATTTACAGTGTTACTTACACTCCTGGGCCCTGTTATTTAAAGTGTTACTTACACTCCTGAACCCTGTCATTTACAGTGTTACTTACACCCCTGGGCCCTGTTATTTACAGTGTTACTTACACCCCTGGGCCCTGTCATTTACAGTGTTACTTACACCCCTGGGCCCTGTCATTTACAGTGTTACTTACACCCCTGGGCCCTGTCATTTACAGTGTTACACCCCTGGGCCCTGTCATTTACAGTGTTACTTACACCCCTGGGCCCTGTCATTTACAGTGTTACTTACACCCCTGGGCCCTGTCATTTACAGTGTTACTTACACCCCTGGGCCCTGTCATTTACAGTGTTACTTACACCCTTGGGCCCTGTCATTTACAGTGTTACTTACACCCCTGGGCCCTGTCATTTACAGTGTTACACCCCTTGGGCCCTGTCATTTACAGTGTTACACTCCTGGGCCCTGTTATTTACAGTGTTACACCCCTGGGCCCTGTCATTTACAGTGTTACATTCCTGGGCCCTGTCATTTACAGTGTTACTTACACCCCTGGGCCCTGTCATTTACAGTGTTACTTACACCCCTGGGCCCTGTCATTTACAGTGTTACACCCCTGGGCCCTGTCATTTACAGTGTTACTTACACTCCTGGGCCCTGTCATTTACAGTGTTACTTACACCCCTGGGTCCTGTCATTTACAGTGTTACACCCCTGGGCCCTGTCATTTACAGTGTTACACCCCTGGGCCCTGTCATTTACAGTGTTACACCCCTGGGCCCTGTCATTTACAGTGTTACACCCCTGGGCCCTGTCATTTACAGTGTTACACCCCTGGGCCCTGTCATTTACAGTGTTACACCCCTGGGCCCTGTCATTTACAGTGTTACTTACACTCCTGGGCCCTGTTATTTACAGTGTTACACCCCTGGCCCTGTCATTTACAGTGTTACTTACACCACTCCTTGACCCTGTCATTTACAGTGTTACACCCCTGGCCCTGTCATTTACAGTGTTACTTACACTCTTGGGCCCTGTCATTTACAGTGTTACTTACACTCCTGGGCCATGTCATTTACAGTGTTACTTACACCCCTGGGCCCTGTCATTTACAGTGTTACTTACACCCCTGGGCCCTGTCATTTACAGTGTTACACTCCTGGGCCCTGTCATTTACAGTGTCACACCCCTGGGCCCTGTCATTTACAGTGTTACTTACACCCCTGGGCCCTGTCATTTACAGTGTTACTTACAGTCCTGGGCCCTGTCATTTACAGTGTTACTTACACCCCTGGGCCCTGTCATTTACAGTGTTACTTACACTCCTGGGCCCTGTCATTTACAGTGTTACTTACACCCCTGGGCCCTGTCATTTACAGTGTTACTTACATTCCTGGGCCCTGTCATTTACAGTGTTACTTACACTCCTGGGCCCTGTCATTTACAGTGTTACTTACACCCCTGGGCCCTGTCATTTACAGTGTTACATTCCTGGGCCCTGTCATTTACAGTGTTACATTCCTGGGCCCTGTCATTTACAGTGTTACTTACACCCCTGGGCCCTGTCATTTACAGTGTTACTTACACCCCTGGGCCCTGTCATTTACAGTGTTACACACCTGGGCCCTGTCATTTACAGTGTTACTTACACACCTGGGCCCTGTCATTTACAGTGTTACATTCCTGGGGCCTGTCATTTACAGTGTTACTTACACCCCTGGGCCCTGTCATTTACAGTGTTACACTCCTGGGCCCTGTCATTTACAGTGTTACTTACACCCCTGGGCCCTGTCATTTACAGTGTTACGTACACTCCTGTGCCCTGTCATTTACAGTGTTACTTACACCCCTGGGCCCTGTCATTTACAGTGTTACATTCCTGGGCCCTGTCATTTACAGTGTTACTTACACCCCTGGGCCCTGTCATTTACAGTGTTACTTACACCCCTGGGCCCTGTCATTTACAGTGTTACACCCCTGTGCCCTGTCATTTAAAGTGTTACACTCCTGGGCCCTGTCATTTACAGTGTTACACCACTGGGCCCTGTCATTTACAGTGTTACACTCCTGGGCCCTGTCATTTACAGTGTTACTTACACTCCTGGGCCCTGTCATTTACAGTGTTACTTACACCCCTGGGCCCTGTCATTTACAGTTACACTCCTGGGCCCTGTCATTTACAGTGTTACTTACACCCCTGGGCCCTGTCATTTACAGTGTTACTTACACCCCTGGGCCCTGTCATTTACAGTGTTACACTCCTGGGCCCTGTCATTTACAGTGTTACACTCCTGGGCCCTGTTATTTACAGTGTTACTTACACTCCTGGGCCCTGTCATTTACAGTATTACACCCCTGGGCCCTGTTATTTACAGTGTTACTTACACCCCAGGGCCCTGTCATTTACAGTGTTACACTCCTGGGCCCTGTCATTTACAGTGTTACACACGCCTGGGCCCTGTCATTTACAGTGTCACACCCCTGGGCCCTGTCATTTACAGTGTTACTTACACCCCTGGGCCCTGTCATTTACAGTGTTATACTCCTGGGCCCTGTCATTTACAGTGTTATACTCCTGGGCCCTGTCATTTACGGTGTTACACACGCCTGGGCCCTGTCATTTACAGTGTTACTTACACCCCTGGGCCCTGTCATTTACAGTGTTACACTCCTGGGCCCTGTCATTTACAGTGTTACTTACACCCCTGGGCCCTGTCATTTTCAGTGTACTTACACCCCTGGGCCCTGTCATTTACAGTGTTACTTACACCCCTGGGCCCTGTCATTTACAGTGTTACTTACACTCCTGGGCCCTGTCATTTACAGTGTTACTTACACTCCTGGGCCCTGTTATATAAAGTGTTACTTACACTCCTGGGCCCTGTCATTTACAGTGTTACACCCCTGGACCCTGTCATTTACAGTGTTACTTACACCCCTGGGCCCTGTCATTTACAGTGTTACACCCCTGGGCCCTGTCATTTACAGTGGTACTTACACCCCTGGGCCCTGTCATTTACAGTGTTACACCCCTGGGCACTGTCATTTACAGTGTTACTTACACTCCTGGGCCCTGTCATTTACAGTGTTACACCCCTGGGCCCTGTCATTTACAGTGTTACTTACACCCCTGGGCCCTGTCATTTACAGTGTTACTTACAACCCTGGGCCCTGTCATTTACAGTGTTACACTCATGGGCCCTGTCATTTACAGTGTTACTTACACCCCTGGGCCCTGTTATTTACAGTGTTACTTACACCCCTGGGCCCTGTCATTTACAGTGTTACAGCCCTGGGCCCTGTCATTTACCGTGTTACTTACACCCCTGGGCCCTGTCATTTACAGTGTTACTTACACCCCTGGGCCCTGTCATTTACAGTGTTACACACCTGGGCCCTGTCATTTACAGTGTTACACCCCTGGGCCCTGTCATTTACAGTGTTACACCCCTGGGCCATGTCATTTACAGTGTTACTTACACCCCTGGGCCCTGTCATTTACAGTGTTACACTCCTGGGCCCTGTCATTTACAGTGTTACACCCCTGGGCCCTGTCATTTACAGTGTTACTTACACCCCTGGGCCCTGTCATTTACAGTTACACTCCTGGGCCCTGTCATTTACAGTGTTACTTACACCACTCCTTGACCATGTCATTTAGTGTTATTAACTCTCATGGGCCCTGTCACTTACAGTGTAACTAACTCTAAACGTTTCTTGTCCATATACCTTTACAAATGCCTTTTATCGTACCCACCTCAAGTATCTCCTCTGGCCGCTCATTCCAAATATCACTGAGTGAAAATGTTGCCTTTCAAGTTCCTATTAAATCTTTCACTTCTCACTTTAAACATGTTCTCTGGTTCTTCATGCCTCTACTCTGGGTACAAGACTATGCATTCAACACATCCCCCCCTCGTGATTTTATACATCTGTATACGTTCACCCCTCAGCCTCCTGCATTTCATGGAATAAAGTTCTAGTCTAGCCAACCTTTCCTTGTAGCTCATGCCCTCAAATCCTGGCAACATTCTCATAAATCTTCTCTGCACTCTTTTCAGCTTTGCACCACTTTCAGGGAACCTGGGGGGACAAATACATAATTTCTTGAATATGATACTTTGGGTAGACAAAGTGGTGAAGACGGCATATGGCGTCGTTGCCTTCATTGGACAGGACATTGAGTCAAGGGTTAGGACATCTCGTTACGTCTGGATACAACATGGGTGAGACCACACCTCGAGTATCATGTGTATTTCTGGTCACCTTGCTATTGGAAGTCTGTGATTGAGATAGAGAGGCTGCAGAAGGATGTTGCCGGGACAGGAGTGCTCAGGTTGTGAGGAGAGCCTGGATGCGTGGGGGCTGTTTTTTTTTTGGAGTGAAGGAGGCTGAGGGGTGACCTTGCCGAGGTTTATTAAATCACGAGGGGCATAGATAAGATTGATGGTTGCATTGATTTTATCAAGACAGAGGTTGGAGGTCTCTGTAGGCTGACTCAAGCCATGGGTTTAATGTTTGCCTGGATTATGGGCTATTACCTACAAAGAGAGGGTAGCTGATAGAAGTATATAAAGTTACAAGAGGTATAGAGAGACTAGTCAGTTAGACTTTCTTTCCCAATACGAAATTGTCAAACACTAGAGGGAATAGCTTTAAGGTGAGAGAGACAAAGTTTAAAGGAGATGTGTCGGTCTAGTTTTTTTTAACACAGGGTGATGGGTGCCTGGAACATCCTGCCATGGGTGGTGAAGAAACAGATATAATAGTGGCATCGGAGAGGTTTACAGATAAGCTCATGGACCTGCAGTGAATGGAGGATAAAGATCATGTGTAGTCATGCAGCAGGGAAAAAATCATTTGTCCCAATTCATTAATGTCGGCTCAGATCCTCTAGTTTAAGTAGTCTCATTTGCCCACGCTTGGCCCATTTCCTTCCAAACCTTTCCATGTTCCTGTCCAAGTGTCTTTTTTATAAAATATTATTTTTATTGCTTTTTCCGACTAGCATACAAAAAACATTTAACATAACATAATTGGATAGATTAGGCGAGTGGGCAAATGCATGGCAGATGCAATATAATGTGGATAAATGTGAGGTTATCCACTTTGGCGGCAAGAACAGGAAAGCAGAGTATTACCTGAATGGTGACCGATTGGGAGAAGGGAAGATGCAACGTGACCTGGGTGGCATGGTGCACCAGTCATTGAAAGCAAGCATGCAGGTGCAGCAGGCAGTGAAGAAAGCGAATGGTATGTTGGCATTCATAGCAAGAGGATTTGAGTTTAGGGGCAGGGAGGTTCTGCTGCAGTTGTACAGGGCCTTGGTGAGACCGCACCTGGAGTATTGTGTGCAGTTTTGGTCTCCTAACCTGAGGAAAGACGTTCTTGCCTTAGAGGGAGTACAGAGAAGGTTCACCAGATTGACCCCTGGGATGGCGGGACTTACATATGAGGAAAGACTGGATAGACTGGGCTTGTACTCGATGGAATTGAGAAGACTGAGGGGGGATCTTTTAGAAACATATAAAATTCTTAAGGGGTTGGAGAGGCTAGATAGACAATAGACAATAGACAATAGGTGCAGGAGTAGGCCATTCAGCCCTTCGAGCCAGCACCGCCATTCAATGCGATCATGGCTGATCACTCAATTAGTACCCCGTTCCTGCCTTCTCCCCATACCCCCTCACTCCGCTATCCTCAAGAGCTCTATCCAGCTCTCTCTTGAAAGCATCCAACGAACTGGCCTCCACTGCCTTCTGAGGCAGAGAATTCCACACCTTCACCACCCTCTGACTGAAAAAGTTCTTCCTCATCTCCGTTCTAAATGGCCTACCCCTTATTCTCAAACTGTGGCCCCTTGTTCTGGACTCCCCTAACATTGGGAACATGTTATCTGCCTCTAACGTGTCCAATCCCCTAATTATCTTATATGTTTCAATAAGATCCCCCCTCATCCTTCTAAATTCCAGTGTATACAAGCCCAATCGCTCCAGCCTTTCAACATACGACAGTCCCGCCATTCCGGGAATTAATCTAGTGAACCTACGCTGCACGCCCTCCATAGCAAGAATATCCTTCCTCAAATTTGGAGACCAAAACTGCACACAGTACTCCAGGTGCGGTCTCACCAGGGCCCGGTACAACTGTAGAAGGACCTCTTTGCTCCTATACTCAACTCCTCTTGTTACGAAGGCCAACATTCCATTGGCTTTCTTCACTGCCTGCTGTACCTGCATGCTTCCTTTCATTGACTGATGCACTAGGACACCCAGATCTCGTTGAACTCCCCCTCCTCCTAACTTGACACCATTCAGATAATAATCTGCCTTTCTATTCTTACTTCCAAAGTGAATAACCTCACACTTATCTACATTAAACTGCATCTGCCATGTATCCGCCCACTCACACAACCTGTCCAAGTCACCCTGCAGCCTTATTGCATCTTCCTCACAATTCACACTACCCCCCAACTTAGTATCATCTGCAAATTTGCTAATGGTACTTTTAATCCCTTCGTCTAAGTCATTAATGTATATCGTAAATAGCTGGGGTCCCAGCACCGAACCTTGCGGTACCCCACTGGTCACTGCCTGCCATTCCGAAAGGGACCCATTTATCCCCACTCTTTGCTTTCTGTCTGTCAACCAATTTTCTATCCATGTCAGTACCCTACCCCCAATACCATGTGCCCTAATTTTGCCCACTAATCTCCTATGTGGGACCTTGTCGAAGGCTTTCTGAAAGTCGAGGTACACCACATCCACTGACTCTCCCTTGTCAATTTTCCTAGTTACATCCTCAAAAAATTCCAGTAGATTTGTCAAGCATGATTTCCCCTTCGTAAATCCATGCTGACTCGGAATGATCCCGTTACTGCTATCCAAATGCTCAGCAATTTCGTCTTTTATAATTGACTCCAGCATCTTCCCCACCACTGATGTCAGACTAACTGGTCTATAATTCCCCGTTTTCTCTCTCCCTCCTTTCTTCGTCTGCCATTTCTTTGTTCCCCATAATAAATTCTCCTGCTTCTGTCTTCAAGGGACCCACATTTGCCTTGACTATTTTTTTCCTCTTCACGTACCTAAAAAAACTTTTGCTATCCTCCTTTATATTATTGGCTAGTTTACCCTCGTACCTCATCTTTTCTCCCCGTATTGCCTTTTTAGTTAACTTTTGTTGCTCTTTAAAAGAGTCCCAATCCTCTGTCTTCCCACTCTTCTTTGCTATGTTATACTTCCTCTCCTTAATTTTTATGCTGTCCCTGACTTCCCTCGTCAGCCACAGGTGTCTCTTACTCCCCTTAGAGTCTTTCCACCTCTTTGGAATAAATTGATCCTGCAATAGATGCGGGAAGATTGTTCCCGATGTTGGGGGAGTCCAGAGCCAGGGTTCACAGCTTAAGGATAAGGGGGAAGTCTTTTAGGACCGTGATGAGAAAACATTTCTTCACACAGAGAGTGGTGAGTCTGTGGAATTCTCTGCCACAGAAGGTAGTTGAGGCCAGTTCATTGGCTATATTTAAGAGGGAGTTAGATGTGGCCCTTTTTTGCTAAAGGGATCAGGGGTATGGAGAGAAGGCAGGTACAGGTTACTGAGTTGGATGATCAGCCATGATCATATTGAATGGCGGTACAGGTTCAAAGGGCCGAATGGCCTACTCCTGCACCTATTTTCTATGTTTCTATGTTTCTATAACATATCATAACAAGGCACATCAACAACAAGGTCACTTTTAGGCACCTAAAGGCACTTTAAACATAAAGGAAGTAAGGCATGTTTCTGCTGTAGTACATGTTTATATATATGTGTCTTTTTAATGCCGTTACAGTCTCAGCTTCAACTACATCCACTGGCAGCATGTCCCATTTATCCACCCGAGGGAAACAATTATGACATTTAAAAAGCTTTTGGACAGGTTCATGGATCGGAAAAGATTAGAGGGACAATTATGGTCAGGCAGAGGCAAACGGGAGTTGGCCCAAGAGCCTGTTTGCAGGCCATAGTAATGCTTCAGGTGCCAATGTCCTGTTTACTGTCTGTTCTGGGACCGGAGCACAGACACCAATACCCAATGCGACATGTTTTAGTACAACAGGAATGATCCTGCCAGTTTCATTTTGCAGCCCTCTCTGTTCACTGTAGATCCACCACACAGCTCAATGCTGCCATGTGGGATGATGCTGCAGTGGACGATAAATCTGATAAAGTTCTCTGCAATTTCATCTCTGCTCCAGTTCCCATATACACAGCTCAGTGTCACATACTGACGTGGCATGGATTATTCTGAGGCTACTTCCTCTCTAGCCTGCTCTGTCCATTACATTTCCAATACACAGTCCACTGGCAGCTTTTATCCTACAACTACTGTTAATACTTAACCATATAACAACCACAGCACGGAAACAGGCCCGTTCGACCCTACCAGTCCACGCAGCCCACTTTCGCTGACCTAGTCTCATCTACCTGCTCTCAGACCATACCCCTCCAATCCCCTCCCATCCATATACCTATCCAATTTACTCTTAAATAATAAAATCAAACCTGCCTCCACCACTTCCACCGGAAGCTCATTCCACACAGCCACCACCCTCTGAGTAAATAAAGCCACCCCTCATGTTACCCCTAAACTTTTGTCCCTTAATTCTGAAGTTATGTCCCCTTGTTTGAATCTTCCCCACTCTCAAAAGGAAAAGCTTACCCACGTCAACTCTGTCAGTCCCTCTTAAAATGTTAAAAACCTCTATCAAGTCCCCCCTCAACCTTCTACGCTCCAAAGAATAAAGACCCAACCTGTTCAACCTCTCTCTGTAGCTTAAGTGCTGAAACCCAGGCAACATTCTAGTAAATCTAGACTTATGTCTATTTTTGTTCCAGTATGGCCCCCTGTGTAATAATGGTCAGCTGGTCATTTCAAGTCAAGTCAAGTCAAGTCAATTTTATTTGTATAGCACATTTAAAAACAACCCACGTTGACCAAAGTGCTGTACATCTGATTAGGTGCTAAAGAAAAAATGAAACATACAGTAGCACACAAAATAACAGCATATAAAAAAAATTGGCAGGATTTATACAGGATCTACAGTGCAGTTCCTCTCTAATACATTTGTCTGTTACAATTGCAGTCCCCTGCTCAGTGCTGACCCTTCATCGATCTGCAGTTGTTAGAGGAAGTTGACTGGAAACAATGGACTCTTCATTCCACAGATCCAGAATAGGTGTTGGTTTGTCTGCTTTGCATGTTTTCCCCAAACCCACATCGGCTGCACTATTATCCAGCCGTGCAGTTATTCACTCGTGAGGCGGATGTGGAAGGTAGTCGGGGAGCTGTCGCTGAGTCTGTCAACACTCACGGTAGAGTCCCCGGGACTGAAGAGGTTGCAGGTGGTCTCATCTCCCTCCATCCCAGGCACCAGCACCTCTGCAGAATCAGGTAAGAAGACATCACCACTTGATCAATCTCAGAATCTTACCTCATGTTGATTGATTGTAATTGATATTCCTGTACAACGCTGAGATGGAGATCTCACGTTTGTCTGTAGATCTCCCAGTCAGGGAGTCATGTGTTTCACCCACTATTAATTGCTGTCCCACTTTACAGCTTGCACAAGACCCCAGTCCCTCATTTCTCTCTGATTTTAATTCCGTGCTTTCATTTGCAGAATGTCACCTGGTGAAATGAGGGTTCTGCTACTGATCCTGGGTTCTCTGAGTGAGTCATTTCCAAAAGGTAAACTGTGTGTTGTGTACGGCAAGAAGAATTGGGAATTATATATTGTATGTAGATGTTCAATATCAATGTATCTATTCAGTGCAAATGGGCCGTAACCAATGGAAATTTGACACAGAATATTAGAACAGGGATTAAAAAGAGAAGAGACAGCAAGTTTAAAAAGGCAGCAATATTGATATGAAGGAGCAGGCAGCTTTGCTTTCCACTTGTTCAGCTGATGCCACTTCTCCGCCAATCTCTCTATTCTGTATGTGTGATGGGCTGTTTAAATTAAAGATTCTACAAAATTGATATCGCTATCAGCTCCATTCTTGCACATTATTTCACTTTCACCACCTCAACACCACAGCTGATACCACTGCCCTCTTCTGTGAAAGACCAGTGCAAAGGGTGGCATGGAGGTGCAGCGGTAGAATTGCTGCCTTACAGCGCTTGATACCCGGGTTCGAACCTGACTCTGGCTGCTGTCTGCATGGAGTTTGTACGTTCTCCATGTGATCTGCGTGGGTTTTCTACGGGTGCTTTGGTTTCCTCCCACACGCCAAACATGTCGAGGTTTGTCGTCTAATTGGCTTGGTATAATTGTAAATTGTCCCTAATGTGTAGGATAGTGTTCTTGTGCAGGGATCGCTGGTCAGGTATGGACTTGGTGAGCCAAAGGGCGTGTTTCAGCGCGGTATCTCTAAACTAAACTAAAAATGAGGTTCGCTATCATTTAGAACTGGACACTGCCTCCAAATACAGGCTGTTGTCTGGTCAGCGACACAGCTCTCTATTTTCTTTCCATTTTTTCATTCTCCATACTTTACACAACATCTCAAGTGCCTTTGTTGCTTATATGTCAGTGTTCTTCACCCATGTGTCTTCCTGGTCGACCGTGTAAACCTAACATCCTCTGCACCTCCTCACCGTATCTATTTTTTCGGCTCTTGGCATCTATCCTAAATCTCCCTATTTTTGCTTTGGCCAATCCCATGCTTTCCTCGAGATCTGTGTGCCTATTGGATTAGAGTCTCCAATTCTTTAATGGGAACATATTTGTCCCAAGTCTTCACTCTGTTCTCCATGATTGACTCCCCCTGCTTTGTATTGCCTACAAGCTGCTGATGTAAATTGAGTGGTGATAACCTTTTGACCAGAATTGAAATGTTAAGGACCAGAGAGCATAGTTTTAAGTTGACATAGGCAAAATTTAAAGATGATATGCAGGGCAAGTATTTATTTACACTGGTGGTGGGTGTGTGGAACGCACTGCAGTGGGTGGAGGCAGATACGATAGTGGTGTTTAAGAAGCGTGGGATGGCGGGACTTTCATATGAAGAAAGACTGGATAGACTCGGCTTGTACTCGCTGGAATTTAGAAGACTGAGGGGGGATCTTATAGAAACTTACAGAACCCTTAAGGGGTTGGAGAGGCTAGATGCAGGAAGATTGTTCCCGATGTTGGGGGAGTCCCGAACCAGGGGCCACAGTTTAAGGATAAGGGGGAAGTCTTTTAGGACCGAGATGAGAAAACATTTCTTCACACAGAGAGTGGTGAGTCTGTGGAATTCTTTGCCACAGAAGGTAGTTGAGGCTAATTGATTGGCTATATTTAAGAGGAAGTTAGATGTGGCCCTTTTTGCTAAAGGGATCAGGGGGTATGGAGAGAAGGCAGGTACAGGTTACTGAGCTGGATGATCAGCCACGATCATATTATGGCTGATCATATTATGTAGGATAGTGTTAATGTGCGGGGATCGCTGGGTGGCACGGACTTGGTGGGCCGAAAAGGCCTGTTTCCGGCTGTATATATATGATATGATATATGATATTGAATGGCGGTGCAGGCTTGAAGGGCCGAATGGCCTACTCCTGCACCTATTTTCTATGTTTCTATGTTTCTATGTTTAGATGCACATAGATTGGCATGTAATGGAGGCATATAGGTCATGTGCAGACAGAGAAGATTAGCCTTACTTGGCAATATGTGTGACACAGACATTGTGGGCCGAAGGGCCTGTTTCCGTGCTGTACTGTTTTATGTTCTACTCGACCAAGTGGACCCGTTGAGCCCAAAGCTCTCCTGCATTGGCGCAGCACCCTCCCCCTCCCCTCTCCCCCCTCCGCTCTCCCCCCTCCGCTCTCCCCCCCCTCCCTCCCTCCCTCCCTCCCTCCCTCCCTCCCTCCCTCCCTCCCTCCCTCCCTCCCTCCCTCCCTCCCTCCCTCCCTCCCTCCCTCCCTCCCTCCCTCCCTCCCTCCCTCCCTCCCTCCCTCCCTCCCTCCCTCCCTCCCTCCCTCCCTCCCTCCCTCCCTCCCTCCCTCCCTTCCTTCCCCCTCCCCCCTTCTCCTCCCCCCACTCCATACCCCTCAACCCCCCTTATCCATCCATCCTCCCTCCCTCCCTCCCTCCCTCCCTCCCTCCCTCCCTCCCTCCCTCCCTCCCTCCCTCCCTCCCTCCCTCCCTCCCTCCCTCCCTCCCTCCCTCCCTCCCTCCCTCCCTCCCTCCCTCCCTCCCTCCCTCCCTCCCTCCCTCCCTCCCTCCCTCCCTCCCGCTTCTCCTCCCCCCCACTCCATCCCCCTCGAACTCCCTTATCCTCCCTCCCTCCCTCCCTCCCTCCCTCCCTAGGAGATAGATTTAAACATTAAAATGTGAATAACTTTAAAAATATAACACCGATTTCAATGAAACTTCTTCCATTAGCACCAAAGGGATGACGGTGAGTAAGGTGGGCCTAAAATTGTCACGCTGTCATGTACCGTTTTGGCTGTACATCAGGAACACACAAATAAACAAACAAGAGTTTTAGTCTATAGATATTTCCTCCTCAGTGTACTCTGAGAATACTTCTACATCTCTCCCCTTCCTTGCAGTGGTTCCCAGTTGGTGAAAATGCTGTTGAAATTCCCAATCATCAGTGCCTGGGCATCTTTGTATTTTAGGTCTCCTATGAAACCTGTATCTGACAAAGTTCAGCAGCTTCTCCTCCCAACACTAAGACATGACCACTGCCATAAGCCCACATCTATCTGTGGCCCCAGTTCATTGTCTTTATTTCCAGAGGTGTACAGTACAGGAACATGCTCCACCAACCTTGTCCACGCCGATCAAGTGGGTATAGTGGACTAGTCCCATTTGCCTGCATTTGGCCCAAAGCCCTCTAAGCTCTTCCTACTCGTATATCTGTCTACATGTCTTTTAAGGGCCTTTTTTGTATCCCCTTCCATAGCTTCCTCTGGCAGCTCATTCCAGATACTGACTACCCTCTGACTGAAAAGGTTGTCTCTGAGTCCCTCTTAAATATCTCCCGTCTCAGCTTAAGACAACGGTATGGTCGGGGAAGAAATAGTGAGGGCTAATAATTTCTTCTTTCGTATGTCAACTACAACAATCAAAAGTGGCAATTGGTGCTTCAGAGAACCGTAGTTGAAGCTTTGCTGCGAATCTTGCCAGTTCTGTAGAACTACCCAGGGTGGACGACGAGGTTATAAAGCAGCTCCCAACCCTGCTAATAACTAGTGAATAGGGATGTGGATTGTGTGAATGTTGTGTTGGAACCGCAGCCAAAGCCTAAAATTAGAGAAATGGAATAGAGCAGTGATAACACCCATGTTTCAGGGGATGTATTGATTACTAGATCAAGTGGACCCGTTGGGCCCAAACCTGTCCTGCATTGGTGCAGCACACCCTCTCCCCCCTTCCCCCACCCTTCACCCCCCTCCCTCTTAAACCACCCTCTCCCCCGCTCCCCCCCTTCTCCCCTCTCCCCCCCATCTCCCCACTTCCCTCCTCTTCCCCCCTCTCCCCCCCTCTCCCCCCTCTTCCCCCTTCTCCCCCCCTCCCCCTTCCCCCATTTCCCCCCTCTTCCTCCCTCTACCCCCCTTTCCCCTCCCCCTTACCCCCTCTTCCTCCCCATTTCCCCCCCTCTTTCCCCCCTCTGCCCCCCTCTTCCCCCCTCACCCCCCCTCTTCCACCCCTCCCCCTCTCCCCCTCTTCCCCCCTCTTCCCACCCTCTTCCCCCCACTCTTCCCCCTCTTCCCCCC
The DNA here is from genome assembly GCF_053455715.1 of Rhinoraja longicauda. Lineage (NCBI taxonomy): Eukaryota > Metazoa > Chordata > Chondrichthyes > Rajiformes > Arhynchobatidae > Rhinoraja > Rhinoraja longicauda. The sequence continues at coordinate 166,459 of NC_135971.1, read as the reverse complement.
TCACCCCACTCCCCCTTTCCCCCTCCCTCCTGTTCCCCCCCTCTTCCCCCCCTCTTCCACCCCTCTTCCCCCCTCTTCCCCCCCTCTTCCACCCCTCTTCCCCCCTCTTCCTTCCCATCTCCCCCCCTCTTCTCCCCCTCTTCTCTACAACTTTGCCCTCATCATCCTTTTTGGTCATTCAGATTTGTGAGACACGACCTCCCACATACAAAACCTTGCTGACTCTCGCGAATCAGCCCTTGTGTATCCAAATGCATACATATCCTATCACTCAGAAATACTCACTAGTAACTTAACAGAAGTGTTAGGATCACTGGCCTATAGTTTCCATCCTTTACCCTGCAGCCTTTCGTGATTGGAGGCACAATGTTTGCCACTGTCCAGTCTTCCAGCACCTCCTGTATTTAATAATGACTCATAAACTTCAGCCAGGGCTTCCACAATTTCCTCTCTGGCTTCCCACAGTGTTCTCAGTTATATCTGATCCGGCCCGGAACATTTGTCTACCTTGATACCCGTTAGAACCTTAAGCATCTATTTGACGGTAATACTGGCAGTTCTAAATTTACTTCCATTGATTGCCGTCCTCCTGTCCTTCACCTCCGTAAAAACAGAGGAGAAATACTCATTGAGGACCTTAGCCACCTGTGTCTCCACACAGAATTGACCGCTTTGATTCCAGAGGGGTCCTACTCTCTCCAGTTACACTTTTGTGTCTTGTGTATTTATAAAATCTCTTCGGATTGTCCTTAATGCTATCTGCAAGAGCTATCTCCTGGCCCCTTTTTGCCCTTCTGATATCCTTTTAAAATTTTCTCCTTAGTTCTTAAAACTCCTCCAGGGATGCACTTGATCCCAGCTGCCTATACATGTCCCATGCCTCCTTTTTAATCTTGACCAAAGCCTCAATTTCCCTCATACACCAAGTTTCCTTATGTTTTCCTGTCTTGCCCTTCACTATAACAGGGACGTGCATGTCCTGAGCTCTTGTCCGCACACTAAAAAACATCACACTTTCCTGACGTTCCTTTTCCTGCAAACAATCTTCTCCGATCAACTTGATCCTCTCTCAGACCCTCAAATATGGCTTCACCACAATTTAGGATTTCAATTCATGGTAAGGCCTCTCGGTTTAGAATTATCTCCCCATGGGAAAAAAGACTGAGTGTTGTCCGTGTCCTTCATGTTCTTGTGCACCTCAATAAGGTCACTCCTCAGCCACCAATGCTTCAAAGAAAAAAGTCCCAACCTATCCAACCTCTCCCGATAACTCAGTCCTCAAGCCCAAGTAACATTCTGAGTTGTGTTGAGTTTAATTTATTGTCATGTGTACCGAGGTACAGTGAAAAGCTTTTGTTAAGTGTTAAATAATCAGCGGAAAGACAATGCATGATTACAATTGAGCCATTCACAGTTTACAGATACATGATAGAGGGAATAACGTGAATAACATTTAGTGCAAGATAAAGCCAGTAAGGTCCGAGGGTTTCCAGTGTGGTAGATAGTAGTTCAGGACTGCTCTCTTGTTGTGGTAGAATGGTTCACTTGCCTGATAACAGCTGGGATGAAACTGTCCCTGAATCTGGAGGTCTGCGTTTTCACATTTCTCTACCTTTTGTCTGATAGGAGAGGGGAGAAGAGGGAGAGGGTGCAACTCGTCCTTGATTTAAAAGAGAGAGTGGCCAGGGTGCGACTTGTCCTTGATTCACGTTCATAAGTGATAGAGCAGAATGAAGCCATCCGGCCCATCAAGTTTACTCTGCCATTCAAACATGGCTGAATGATCTTTCCCTCTGAACTACATTTTCTGCCTTCTCCCCATAAGCCCCGACACTCGTACTAATCAAGAATGCATCTTTCTATCTCTGCCTTAAAAATATCCTGGTGAATCTCTACTGCATTAAACTAATATGAATTAATACTTGCCAACGGAACATTTTGTTTCTGCCCCAATCCCTGTTTCGTCCACCCAGCAGACCCATGTATCTCCCTTCAGTTTGTTCACACAACCATTATTGCCCCTGTCCCTTCTGGAATTGCTGCCAGCATCCTCGGTACTCCCATCCCCTGTGTCTGGTTGATGCGTCAGAGATTTCAGACACATTAGGCTGATTTCCACATCAGTGCCGAGGCAGCTTTGCTCAAGAAAGGAGCTCTACTGAACTCCCCAGCCATGCTCCAAGTAAACTGTAAGAGTTCTGCCTTTGTGATATTGTCCTGTTATTGTCATTAAACACATTATTGTTCAACGTCCTATTGCAGTTTGTGGGCGATGCATTCCAGAAATTGACTGCAGTCTTTCCACATTCTAAATAGTTCATCAATATGCAAAGGTTTTAACTTGCACTTTTGAATGAAGTTTCTTAACTTGAAACGTTGAATCTATTTCTCTTTGCTCAATCTGCTGAATGTTTCTTCCATCAGCCAATCTCCCACCCTTCACCAGCATCCACCTTTCCCTTGCCAGGCTTTGTCCCGCCCCCACCCTCACCTCTTTTACAGCTTTCCAATCAGTCTGTAGGGGCCTCATCCAAATCGTCTTCTGTCCATTTATTCAACGGTGCTGCCTGGCCCACTGAGTTTGTCCAGTACTTTGTATTTTTGCTCTATATTCCAGCATCTGCAGTGTCTTGTGTCACCACCTTCTTTGTTTTCCAGTCTACCTGTATCACCACTTCATTGGAACTATGTACCTGTACCCCTTAGTGTCTCTGTGTAAGTCCTGCTTGGCTTGTCTTAACAAAATGCAACACCACACATTCATCTGTATTAAAATCCATCTGCTGTTGCTTGGCTCATTGACCCAGTTGATAATGATCTTGTTGTTAGATAACCACCTTCGCTTCCACTATTCCTCCAATTTTAATTTGATTTACAGGAGAAAGTTACAAATATTATATCTCCGTCTCCATTTAGATCTCTTCCCTACCCACCCCTGAAAGGATTGGCTCTGGTCCTAGATACCTCAATCAGCATGGCCAGCTTCTCTTTGCCCAATCAGCTCCCTTCAATACAGCTTACTACTGTACAAGATGTATATGAAGTACTTTATATTAAATATACATTGATAAGGGCCAAACGTGAGCAGGTGGGACCAGTGTATCTGGGACATGCTGGGTAGTGTGGGCAGGTTGGGCTGAAGTGCCTGTTTCCATGCTGTATGACTCTAGAGAATTGAATAGCCTATGTGAAAGAAAACAAGTTGCAGGGCTGAAGGGAACTAATGAGGGAGGAATGGAAATGATGGGTTTCCTGCAGCAGGAGCTGGCATCATCCAGTTGGGCTCATTGGTCTCCCCAGTCCCTTTTTCAATATGATGTGTGCGGCAGTGAAAACAAGATGGAGGAATCATTTATGTGTTCATTTGGTTGACCTTTATACTGGCTAGAGGGAATAACTTGTAATGCTTGGTTCTTCCACACAGAGTGGTGAATGTGCAGCCAGAGAGGGTGGTAGAATCAGAACCAATCATGGGAATTATGATTCATTTACACAGATATATGAACAGGCAAGACACAGAAGGATATGGACTTATTGTAGGCATTTGCGATTAGTCCAGATGGCCAAAAGGCTGGAATGAAATATTACGTGACAATACCAAACATAAATCAAATCCTTGATATGTTCGTTGTAGGACTCGTTTCTGTGCTGCTTTTTATCACTGGCTCTAAATCAGAAGTTGTTGGTGCTCCTGTGTTGTTGGATGTGGCTGGGGTTTGAGTGAACTTAGCTCAGTCTTACTTTAACGCTGATCATCAACCTGTCCCACAGCTGCAGACTCCACGCCCGATGATCCGTGTGTAAACCACACCGTCCTGGATCAGCCCTGGAGGAGCTCGGATTGTCTTGGAACTCGGTGCAGTGGCCAATGGATGGATGATAGAAATCTGAAGAAAGGGTGGTACAGATTTAGCAGGTAAACTGATCGCACGTGAGAATGTGTCGGATTTAGTGCTGGAGCTTGCATCTACAAGGATCCCAGTTCGATCCTGACATCTGCACTTTCTGTGTGAATTTGCATGGTCTTCCCTGGATGGGTTTCCCCCTGGTGTTCCCGCATCCCAAATATATGCTGGTAGATGAACTGGTCCTGTGAACTCCCACTCGTGGAGGCAAGTGGCAAAATAATCAATGGAGTATTCACGGGCAGGTGAGAGGGAATAAGTTGCAGTGCTACAGGGAAATTAGGAGAGGGGGCAGAGGGCTGAGGACTCACTTTCCTGAGGGCTAGTATGATTGTGATGGGCTGAATAGCAACCTACTGTCATATATCAAGTAACTGAAAGGGAATAAGGCGTTAGATTGATAGTATCAACCCCCATTCTGGGTCAGTGAGTGGAGTACAGGGAAAGGAAACTCCTACATTCTGGAGGAAGGAAAGAGAGATTTTGGAGAGGGCAAAAAAGGGTTTCCTGGCACTGGACCAATATTGGACAGTGCGATGGTGTAGACTCCAGTCGCTCATCTTTCCCTCAGTCGGGGGCTGACTCTCTGCTTCTTGTTCCAGTTATGACAACGTGACGATTCCCGAGAGTGTTGTTCCATTATATCGCTGCTCTGGGTGGAGTCCCGGCTGGTTAAATGGTAGGTGGACAAGAATGTACAACTGATGCACTCTGTTACTTTAGCAAAGGTCAGAGTGATGATCCAGATCTGTACAGCTCTACAGATAAAATAGAATAATAAAAAATACAATGTATTAATAAGCGCAACACTTGGTAACTGTAACAGAGCAAATACCAAAGTCTGTAGTGCAACCAAAGACACAGTCGATGGAAGATCATGGATGGTGAGGTTAGTGTTGTGAAGTGTTCGGGAGTGTGATAATTGCTGGGATAAGCTGTTCTTGAACCTGGAGGTCACAGTTTTCAGGCTCCTGCACCTTCCCGATGGCAGCGGTGAGATGAGAGCGTGGCCAGGGTACGGTCTCATCAACACTGCACAGCTATAACAAGACTTCTCTGCTTTAAGTGAATCACATTTACTTTTTGCAAAGCCTGATTATGTTTATTTTAATATTCTGATTTTATTTTAATAGTGTTTGTATATTTTCAATGTTAATGTCTCTAAATATGTGTGGAAGATGTTTAATGGCCAAACAGCCTGAGGCTGAGGCCGAGGCAGGTCAGGGGTGGGTCTGTGTGTCCATTCAAGGGCCCAGTGACCCACAGGGTCTCAGGGAGCAGGTGCTGCTGTGGGGAGTGTGGGGGGGGGGGGGGGGGGGGGGTGAGGGGTGAGGGCAGCAGCTCACTGCTGACTGGGGCAGGTCAGGGTGGGTCTGTGTGTCCATTCAAGGGCCCAGTGACCCACAGGGTCTCAGGGAGTAGGTGCTGCTGTGGGGAGTGTGGGAGGGGGAGGCTGAGAGCAGCAGCTCACTGCTGACTGAGGCAGGTCAGACCATGGGTTGTGATCGTTGCGTGACACTGGCTCCAGATTCATTTTCCTCGCTCCACTGTGGGACCGGGTATATTTTACAATGTTTATCAACTCATTCCAGGTGCCCATCCCACGAAGCAAGAAGGGGAGGTGAAAAGGAAAGTCTGTTTTAACTGGTTTAACAATAAGCACAAATGCCACGAGCATCAGGAAATCACAATCAAAAACTGTGGTGATTATTTTGTGTATTATCTGAAGCCGGCACCCGGAAATTACCGTGTGTATTGTGCAGGTATGTTGCTCTCCATGTTGATAAAGTGTGGGTGGGGGTGGGGCTTGTAGGGTGTGTGAGGAGTGTAGGGGAGGGGGTAAAGTCTGGGACGTCCCGAGTCATCAGCCCACACACAGGGCTGAATGTTGCAGTCCGTGGTCAGTGCACCCCTCATTTCAGATCTCCCTCTCCCACAGTCTGATCAAGCTGTTGTGTCTGGACCTCACCTTCCTAGAGTGACCTGTGAGCTCCACCCTGTGAATGTACTGTGACCCACCCCCCTCCCCCACTCCCTATCCCCCTCCCTATCACTGACATGTGACCCGTCTACCATCCGATGCACATGCTCCATCTGGAACACACGCAATAACTCCTGTCCACTCACCGCACCAAGTACACTTGTCCCCAACTTGCCCGTTTGCCATGGTCACACCTCCCAACCCCCAGTACTATTACCCAACTGGTGAAATGCCCATCTACCATGGTCACCCACCCCCCACCTGGTGAAATGCCTGTCTACCATGGTCACACATCCCCCACCTGCTGAACTAACTGTCCATCTACCATGGTCACTCATCCCCCACTTGGAGAAACTACCCATCTAGCATGGTCACCCACCCCCCACCTGGAGAAACTACCCATCTACCATGGTCACCCACCCCCCACCTGGTGAAATGCCCGTCTACCATGGTCACCCATCCCCCACCTGGTGAACTACCCATCTACCATGGTCACCCACCCCCCACCCCTGGTACTGTTTCCTACCCACCCCCCACCTGGTGAACTACCTGTCTACCGTGGTCACCCCTCCCCCGGCCTCACATGGAACCACACATCCCACATACACACACCTGGTCCGAGGTTGATGACTGAAGCTGAGCAGAAAGTCTCAGGCGGAGAACCTGGCTCATGACAACCTGCCCCCACCATTCGACCATGGAGCACCAATCTGAGCTGCCTTCTCCTGTGCCCTGATTTGTCCCAGATCCTTGGGCTGACAGATCCTTTCATTGTGAGTGAAAACACTGTCACTTGGGACGGGGTGTTTCCTCTTCTCCACAGGACATATCCGTTCTCTCAATGTCCCAACCGGCCCAACCCTTCCTGGCCGCCTTGACATTCTCCTGGTCATACCACCTCTCCGAAAGTCCACCCCACTCCATCCCAGCCAACCCACCTCCTCCTCTCCCAACCGTCCCACTTTTCCCATTCAGGCCACACGCTTCCCCCCACCGTCATCAATGGAAGTGGGCCTGGATATATCAGAGACTGGGAGACGGCAGGTGGACATGATACCAACATTGATCATCATCCTGCCTCCATCCACAGACTCCGCACGCAGTGATCCGTGTGTAAATCACACCGTCCTGGATCAGCCCTGGAGGAGCACGGATTGTTCCAACACTCATTACACAAGTGGCCAATGGAAGTCTGATAAACTCCTTGTCGAAGGATGGTACAGATTCAACAGGTAATGTGAGGAAATCATTCTGTCAAACCAGTCGGTGTGGGGGAGGAGTGAGGGAATGGAATATGATGGAAGATCAGTTCATCAGTCATCACCGTGGGGGCAGTGAGTAAAAACTGGGATGGCAATTATCTGTGCAAAGTCTGTCCAATGAATAAAATGGAGATTATCTGGCTTTGGGAATATCGACAGAGGACAAGGTTTGGACAGATTGGGCACCACTTCCCGATCTCAGTAAATAAAAAACCCGTTCAGGGGCTGACTCTCTGATTGTTGTTTCAGCTCCGGCGGACGGAAGATTCCGGAGACTGCTGTTCCAGCACATCACTGCTCCGGGAAGAGCCCAGGCTGGTTAAACGGTAGGGTCAGAATATGCAACTTTGGGACTGAGCTCTTTTGGGAGAGGGTCAGACTGATGAATGATGTCAAATCAGAGGGCCCCTCACATGCACACTGTGTTGTGATATTGCTGGGACTACTTTGTGTATCCAACAACTACTTTGTATGCCTGTGTATATGTGATTGGTGTGAGTAGGCGGTCACTCTGGATCCAGGCGGCCTTGGTATAAACAGCCTGGAGTTAAGCTCCACCATGATAACATCATAAACATGTGTACTCGTGGTCCTTCCAGAGTCACAACAAAGGTACAACAAGTACCGGACCACGAAGTACAACACACTGTACCCCAGCTGTCTGCCATATTCCCTCAGATATGGATCCTTGCACAGTCTGGCTGTGGAGCTCCATCTTCCTGCGTTTCCCAGTAACGGGCTGTTGATCTGAATTTTAGTTTAGTTTAGCTTATTGTCACGTTTACCGATGTCCAATGAATAGCTTTTTGTTGCGTGCTAACCAGCCGGCAGAAGGACTCTACATGATTTCAATCGGCAGATACAATATGAAGGGAGCAACGTATAGTAACATAGAAACATAGAAAATAGGTGCAGGAGGAGGCCATTCAGCCCTTCGAGCCAGCACCGCCATTCATTGTGATCATGGCTGATCATCCACATTCAGTAACCCATGCCTGCCTTCTCCCCATATCCTTTGATTCCACTAACCCCGAGAGCTTTATCTAACTCTCTCTTAAATCCATCCAGTGATTTGGCCTCCACTGCCCTCTGTGGCAGAAAATTACACAAATTCACAATTCTCTGGGTGAAAAAGTTCCTTCTCACCTCAGTTTTAAATGGCCTCCCCTTTATTCTAAGACTGTGGCCCCTGGTTCTGGACTTTCGCAACATTTCATACTTATTTTTCATATTTCAGATACAGCGCAGAAACAGGCCTCTTCGGCCCACCAAGTCCGCACCGCCCAGCGATCCCCGCACATTAACACTATCCTACACACACACTAGGGACAGTTTTTACATTTTACCCAGTCAATTAACCTACATACCTACATTGGGAACATGTTTCCTGCATCTAGCTGGTCCAGTCCTTTTATAATTTTATATGTTTCTACAAGATCCCCACTCATCTTTCTAAACTCCAGTGAATACAAGCCTAGTCTTTTCAATCTTTCTTCATATGAGTCCCGCCATCCCAGGATCAATCTCGTGAACCTATGCTGCACTGCCTCAATTACAAGGATATCCTTCCTCAAATTAGGAGACCAAAACTGTACACAATACTCCTGATGTGGTTTTACTAGGGCCCTATACAACTGTAGAAGAACCTCTTTACTCCTGTACTGAAATCCTCTCGTTATGAAATCCTTTCTGCACTGCCTGCTGTACCTGCACGCCAACTTTCAGTGACTGATGTATAAGGACACCCAGGTCTCGCTGCACTTCCCCCTTACCTAACCTGACACCATTGAGATAATAATCTGCCTCCTTGTTTTTGCCGCCAAAGTGGACAACCTCACATTTATCTACATTGTACTGCATCTGCCACGCATCTGCCCACTCACACAACCTGTCCAGGTCACCCTGCAACCTCCTAACATCCTCTCCGCAGTTCACACTGCCACCCAACTTTGTGTCATCTGCAAACCTGCTAGTGTTACTTCTAATTCCTTCATCCAAATCATTAATATATGTGGTGAATACTTGCGGCCCCAACACCGAGCCTTGCGGCACCCCACTCGCCACTTCCTGCCATTCTGAAAAGGGCCCGTTTACTCTTACACTTTGCTTCCTGTCTGCCAACCAATAGTGCAAGATAAAGTTTAGCAACTTCCGATTGAAGGTAGTCTGAGGGTCTCCAATGAGGTGGATAACAGATCTGGACGGCAATCTAGTTATTGATAGGATGGGTCAGTTGCCTGATAACAGCTAGGAGGAAAAATTCCCTGAATCTGGTGGCGTGCATTTTCACACCTTTGCACTCATGCAAGATGGAAGAGGAGAGTAGCAGGGATCTCTGGGGGTGAGGCTCCCCTTCAATATGTTGGTGGTCTTGTGGAGTTGGCGTGAGGTATAAATGGTGTCAATAGAAGGGAGATTGGTTTGTGGGATTGTCTGGGCTTCATTCACAATTCTCTCCAATGTTTTTAGTTCTGAATTGTTTGATTGTTTTTTATGATTAATTTTCAGAGTTTTGATTTTGTTGTATGTTACTTGTAATTCATGCGCTTTATACAATCTAAGTCATTTGGTAAATCGGAATAGCTGAGCTGTGGGATCTTGCACAGCATGGACGAGTTGGGCCGAAGGGCCTGATTCCGTGCTGTAAATATGATTGGGGGGCTGCCATTACCTATAGTTGTCGGTACCTGACAGTTGTATATGTAGCACAGTGTATCACAAAGACCAGTCTCCCCACTAATTGATTTCATCTACACCGTGCTGCCTCGGAAAAACAGCCAAGAATGCAAAGAGTGGGGATAAATGGGTCCCTTTCGGAATGGCAGGCAGTGACCAGTGGGGTACCGCAAGGTTCGGTGCTGGGACCCCAGCTATTTACGATATACATTAATGACTTAGACGAAGGGATTAAAAGTACCATTAGCAAATTTGCAGATGATACTAAGCTGGGGGGTAGTGTGAATTGTGAGGAAGATGCAATAAGGCTGCAGGGTGACTTGGACAGGTTGTGTGAGTGGGCGGATACATGGCAGATGCAGTTTAATGTAGATAAGTGTGAGGTTATTCACTTTGGAAGTAAGAATAGAAAGGCAGATTATTATCTGAATGGTGTCAAGTTAGGAGGAGGGGGAGTTCAACGAGATCTGGGTGTCCTAGTGCATCAGTCAATGAAAGGAAGCATGCAGGTACAGCAGGCAGTGAAGAAAGCCAATGGAATGTTGGCCTTCATAACAAGAGGAGTTGAGTATAGGAGCAAAGAGGTCCTTCTACAGTTGTACCGGGCCCTGGTGAGACCGCACCTGGTGTACTGTGTGCAATTTTGGTCTCCAAATTTGAGGAAGGATATTCTTGCTATGGAGGGCGTGCAGCGTAGGTTCACTAGGTTAATTCCCGGAATGGCGGGACTGTCGTATGTTGAAAGGCTGGAGCGATTGGGCTTGTATACACTGGAATTTAGAAGGATGAGGGGGGATCTTATTGAAACATATAAGATAATTAGGGGATTGGACACATTAGAGGCAGGAAACATGTTCCCAATGTTGGGGGAGTCCAGAACAAGGGGCCACAGTTTAAGAATAAGGGGTAGGCCATTTAGAACGGAGATGAGGAAGAACTTTTTCAGTCAGAGAGTGGTGAAGGTGTGGAATTCTCTGCCTCAGAAGGCAGTGGAGGCCAGTTCGTTGGATGCTTTCAAGAGAGAGCTGGATGGAGCTCTTAAGGATAGCGGAGTGAGGGGGTATGGGGAGAAGGCAGGAACGGGGTACTGATTGAGTGATCAGCCATGATCGCATTGAATGGCGGTGCTGGCTCGAAGGGCTGAATGGCCTCCTCCTGCACCTATTGTCTATTGTCTATTGTCTATTGTCTATAAGATAATTAAAGTATTGTTCCACGCCGGTCATTCCACCTTCTCCTTGTTGGGCAGAAGGTACAGAAGCTTGAAAGCACGCACCATCAGACTCGGGGACAGCTGTTGTCTCTGTTATCAGGCTTCTGAACTGTTCTTCAGTAATCCAGGGTATTGTCCGATTTACCTCAACCCTATTGCCGAGATTGAACTTTGTCTCTTGAACTGCTGCGTTACAATGCTGAGAACATTATTCTGCACTCAGTATCTACCCTTTGCTCTGTCTTTTGTACTTTAGTTTCAGTGTATTGTTTTTATGGATAGCATTATCCGGTCTGATTGGATGGCATGCAAGCCAAAGTTTTCCACTGTACCTCTGTACAGATGACAACATTCAACCTAAATCTAAACTGAAACAAATCAGGGGCAAGTCCTGTTCCATTCAGGAGAATCACAGGCCACACCAATGGGCGCCTGCTTTCGGCAGGAATTGATAATATTTAATTTAATACCACGGCACCAAAACATTGAGCATTGAATATATCCCAAACGGAATATTGGTTGAAAGAGAGCATAGACTTACGCCCTTCGTCCCACTGTCTACACCGATTATCGGTCACCCATTCACACTAGTTCTATGTTATCCCACTTTCGTATTTACTCCCTACACATTAGGCGCAATTTGCCGAGGACATTTAACCTACACATCCACTCGTCTTTATGTTAAGTCAAGTCAAGTTTATTTGTCACATACATATACAAGATGTGTGGTGAAATGAAAGTGGCAACGCCTGCGGATTGTGCCAAACTACAAAACAGAATAGAGGAAAAAAATTAACACAAAAAATAAATTAAATTAGTCCCTGGTGATATGAGAGTTAAAGTCCTGATGGCCTGTGGGAAGAAATTCCGTCTCATCCTCTCCGTTTTCACAGCGTGACAGCGGAGGTGTTTGCCTGACCGTTGCAGCTGGAACAGTCCGTTGCTGAGGTGTCAGGGGTCCCCCATAATATTGCTGGCTCTGGATCTGCACCTCCTGATGTTTAGGTCCTGCAGGGGGACGAGTGTAGTTCCCATGGTGCGTTCTGCCGAACGCACTACTCTCCGCAGGGCCTTCCTGTCCTGGGCAGAGCTGTTCCCAAACCAGACTGTGATGTTGCCGGACAGGATGCTCTCTACAGCCCCAGAGTAGAAGCAATGAAGAATCCTCAGAGAGACTAAATTTCCTCAACTGTCTGAGGTGGTAAAGGCGCTGCCTTGCCTTACCCACCAGTGCGGCAATGTGTGTTGTCCATGTCAGATCCTCTGTGATGTGGACTCCCAGGTATTTAAAGCTGCTCACCCTATCCACAATAGACCCATTTAACTCCAGTGGCGTGTACGTCCTCGGATGTTGAGCCCTTCTAAAGTCTACAATCAGCTCCTTAATCTTTGTGACATTCAAGAGGAGGCTGTTGTCCTGACACCAGAGTGCCAGATCAGCCACCTCCTCCCGGTAGGCCTTCTCATCATTATCGGAGATCAGGCCCACCACCACCGTGTCATTAGCAAACTTGATGATGGAGTTGGAGCTGAACCTGGCCACACAGTTATGTGTGTACAGGGAGTACAGTAGGGGGCTAAGGACGCAACCCTGGGGGGGGATCCTGTGTTCAGGGTGAGGGGGTAGAAGTATGTCTCCCAATTTTGACCACTTGGGGCCTGGCGGTGAGAAAGTCCAGGACCCAGGCATACAGGGGAGTGTTAAGCCCCATTTCCAGCAGCTTCTCAGCAAGTCTGGTGGGGACTATTGTGTTGAAAGCTGAACTGAAATCAATGAACAGCATTCTCACATAGCCCCCTTCTGGCTGTATGGGAACTACACTCGCCCACCTGCAGGACCTATGCGAGGGAACATGAGCAGCCAGGGGGGGAATCAACACGGTCTCAGGGAGAAGGTGCAAACTCAACTCAGACAGCACCCAAGGTCAGGTACAAATTGGGATCTCTGGTGCAGTGAGGCGGAAGCTCTACTAACCACCACTGTAGCCTTCAATGTTCATAAATAGCTATATGGCCCTGAGCTGCAGGTTCGTCAGCTGCTAATGCATATCCAAGCTGGCGTTTCCCATCAAACCCAGGATCTACAAGACCTCATCACCAGGAACCGGTCTCAGGGAGCAGGTGCTGCTGTGTGGAGTGTGGGTAGGTGTCAGGGGGCAGGTGCTGCTGTGTGGAGTGTGGGCAGGTGTCAGGGGGCAGGTGCTGCTGTGTGGAGTGTGGGTAGGTGTCAGGGGGCAGGTGCTGCTGTGTGGGTAGGTGTCAGGGGGCAGGTGGTGCTGTGTGGAGTGTGGGTAGGTGTCAGACGGCATGTGCTGCTGTGTGGAGTGTGGGTAGGTGTCAGGGAGCAGGTGGTGTGTGTGGAGTGTGGGTAGGTGTTAGACGGCAGGTCCTGCTGTGTGGAGTGTGGGGAGGTGTCATGGGGCAGGTGATGTGTGTGGAGTGTGGGGAGGTGCCAGGGGGCAGGTGATGTGTGTGGAGTGTGGGTAGGTGTTAGACGGCAGGTCCTGCTGTGTGGAGTGTGGGGAGGTGTCATGGGGCAGGTGATGTGTGTGCAGTGTGGGTAGGTGCCAGGGGGCAGGTGATGTGTGTGGAGTGTATGTGGGGAGGGTGAGAATAGCAGAATAATTGCATTGCACTGGCTCCAGATTCACATTCCCCACCACTGTGGGACCGGGTGTGTTTTACAATGTTTATAAACCTGATTCCAGGTTCCCATCCCAGAGCGGGAGACGGTGAGGTGACCAGGATGGTTTGTTTCAACGAATCTGGAGGCTCCGGGGATGTAGATGCCAGGACTGGAGACTCCGCGCTTGGTAACGGGTGCAGCAACAACCTGGATATCAAGGTTAAGAACTGCAGCAGTTACTTTGTGTATCAGCTGAAGCCAACAGCCAGCGATGAGACTGTGTATTGTACAGGTACGTGGCTCCTTCTCTATTGACAAGAGATAGATGGGGTTGTGTTTAAAGTTTGGACTGTCCCGAGTTACTAATACACACAACAAACTCCACCCACAGTCAGTGATCACTTTACTGGATTCTCCCGCACCTTGTCTGAGGTGAACTGCCAGCGTGACACTACGTACCTAGTTATAGGTCTTGTTTTATGTGACGATGTATAGCTGATCACCGTTTGCCCCGCCTCGGGCTCTCATGATTTGACTGAGGTCAGTTTTTATTCATAGATAGCATGGAACAGAAAACAGTAGAGTTCCAAAACTAACCCTTCAGCATACATCTGCCCTGACCCGAACGCCAATTTGAACTATATCCTTCAATTCTCTGCTTTACTGTCTGAATGCAACTGCAACATTGCTGTCATATATGCTTCCATCACCACCTCATCTGTGCGTTCCAGGCACCTACTGCTCTCCTCCTTGTGAATCTCCTTTACACTTGTCTCTTTCACTGTATCCCTCTGTAATCTAGTAATGGAAGTCTCCACCCTAACCTACCCTTCCTTCCATCATTCTAGTTACATCTGTCGGGTCATCAGTCAGCCTTGGATACTTTGGAAAATGTAACCCAGGTTTGTCCAGATCTCCTATTGCTAATACCCTCTAATCCAGACAACATTCTGGTAAACCTCTACGAACCCCTCTCCAACACATCTGTGGAAAGACTAAGTCTGTTCTTCCTGGAGCAGAAGGTGTTTAAAGGGATCCGATAAGTTGATGAGGGATGCAGACTGCATGAAACTTTCCCCTCTATCAAAGGTAGAGAAAAGCAGAGGGTAAACCACCGGGTGGCGCCGTCCATGGCAGCCTCGCCTACAGTCTGTCTTGTCCTTTTCCTATTTTGTTGTTTTTAGTCTGTTGTTAAATGTATGTTTTAGTGTATCTGTTGTTTTAGTGTATCGCCCCGACTGTGGAGGGTTTGACTGCCCCGACCGAGGGAGTGGTAGATGTTTATGTTCATTTTTATGTGGTTGGGTGCCTTGTTGCTATTTTGTTATGACTGTATGGCAAATTAAATCCCTTGTATGTGTTTACATACTTGACTAATAAATTAATTATAATTACAATTATACTTATGGTAATTGGGAAGATGTGGAGAAGGCAGATGAGTGAGAGTGGTGAGCACCTGGAATACACTGCCTCTGGGATTGGTTGAAGCTTAGTGATGGGCAACGTCCAAGTGTTAAGATGATCACTTCATTCGCCAAGGAATAGATGGGTACAGAGCCGATGCATGGAGATGGGACTCCTATGCAGGTGAGTACTTGGTCGGCATGGACCAGCTGGGCCGAATGGCCTGTTTCCATGCTGCACAATTATGTGAACTAAGAAATAATGAGAGGCAGAGCAATGAACTGAGCTGAAAGATAGACACAAGAAACTGCAGATGCTGCAAACATGAGTAAAAGGCAAAGTGCTGGAGGAACTCAGCAGGTCAGCCAACATCTGTCGAGGGAATAGACACGTGATGTTTCACAACAGGCCCTTTATTTGATTCATGTAATATTTCAGATAGTACAGTCGAGTTTGGTGGACATGGGTGAATGCAAAAGATGCTGGGTGACTTTGACTGAATTGGACATTCATTCTGACCATTATGTCCTCAGCCGCGGACTCTGCACTCGGTGATCCGTGTGTAAACCACACCGTCCTTCATCAGCCCTGGAGGAGCACGGGTTGTACCAACACTAAGTGCACCAGTGGAAAATGGATGAATGATGACAAGCTTCATGAGGGATGGTACAGATTTAAGAGGTAACACTAAAATAATTGTATTAATCAATAATGCCCAAATTTGTATTAGAGAACATGGGCAAGTAAAGAAAGATAGAGAGAGACCAGGGTAATCAATGATAGTAATAGGATAGTGTAGATGCAGAAAGACTGGGATCATCAATGACATTAATGGGACTGGGAGACCAAGGTGAACAGTAATGGGATGGAGAGTGGTTGATTATCCAGAACACACGGCCAAAGCATGCGATAGAATATGTGCAATTATTATGTGTAAGAGACATTACTAAGATCAACTAGGTAAGGCACGATATGTTTGCAAATGGGTTTGGACACAAGAGTTTGCCTGGACATTGTGGGCTGAGGGTCCCATTTCACAACTGTACAAACATCATGACTCCATTAAAGGGCACAAAAACAAATGATTCCCAGTGGTGAGTGAATGTTGAGAGTGGGCCGAATGCCAGTCTCTCTCTGGGTGAACAAACTGCCTCACTTCAGATGTGTAGGGAAAAAAACTGCAGATGCTGATTTAAATTGAAGGACACAAAATGCTGGAGATACTCAGTGGGTCAGGCAGCATCTCTGGAGAGAAGGAATGGGTGACGTTTTGGGTTGAGACCCTTCTTCAGACTCTTAGCGAGTCTGGGTTAAAACGTGGTCGTAGAGTTGGGGGGCGGGAGGAATCACAGAAGGGGAGCAGTGAGAGAGGATGTTGTTAAACTCTCGTCGAAGAGAGGAGAACTTTGTCAAAGTAGACATACCTTGAGTAGAATTCGCAGTGGAGCGGCAAGATGTGGAGGAAAAAAACTGCAGATGCTGGTTTAAATCGAAGGGAGACACAAAATGCTGGAGTAACTCAGTGGGTCAGGCGGCATCTCTGGAGAGAAGGAATGGGGAATGTTTCAGGTTGAGACCCTTCTTCAGACTGAGTTGTGTCCCTCAGTTCAAGGACTGACTCTCTGATTGTTGTTTCAGTTCCGGCGGATGGAAGATTCCCGAGACTGAGGTTCCCACCCATCACTGCTCCGGGAAAAGCCCAGGCTGGTTAAATGGTAGGGTCTGAGTTTGTGACTCTGGTATGGCTGGGGAGGGCCAGACTGAGCACCCAGGTCTCTTCACTCAGACCGTGCCCTGGCCCTGGATCTTCACTGACCCGGCCCTGGCGGGCACTAGGATCCTAGAGTTTGCTGGTCGTCGCCCTGTGGATCAGTGCATGGAGCTGCCCCCACATGTGAGCCGGCGCGGTGCCAGAGGCTCTGCTCAGTACAGTGCAGGTGGAACTCCCAGGGAGCTGGGCCCATCTCACATTCTGTGACTGAGTGAATCAACTGGCAGCAATTTAATACAAACACTTCCATTGGTTCTAAATTACGGATTTTAAATGTTAATTATAGAAACGGAAACAGTGAAAATAGGTGCAGGAGTAGGCCATTCGGCCCTTTGAGCTAGCACCGCCATTCAATGTGATCATGGCTGATCATCCACAATCAGTACCCCGTTTCTGTCTTCTCCCCATGTCCCTTGATTCTTCCAGCCCTACGACCTCTATCTAACTCTCTTTTTTAATGCATCCAGTGAATTTCACAAAATCACAACTCTCTGTGTGAAAACGTTTTTCCTCATCTCCATTCTAAATGGCCTACTCCTTATTCTTAAACTGTTGCTCCTGGTTCCGGACTCCCCTAACATCGGGAACATGTTTCCTGCATCTAGCTTGTCCAATCCCTTAATAATGTTATATGTTTCTATAAGATCCCCTCTCATCTTTCTAATTTCCAGTGAATACAAGCCCAGTCATTCCATTCTTTCGTCATATGACAGTCGCGCCATCCCAGGAACTAACCTCGTGAACCTACGCTGCACTCCCTCAATAGCAAGAATGTCCTTTCGCAAATTAGGAGACGAGAACTGCACACAATACTCAAGGTGTGGTCTCACCAGGGCCCTGGACAACTGCAGTAGGACCTCTTTTTTAGGTATGTGAAGAGGAAAAGAATAGTCAAGGCAAATGTGGGTCCCTTCAAGACAGAAGCAGCGGAATTTATTATGGGGAACAAGGAAATGGCAGACGGGTTGAACTGGTACTTTGGATCTGTCTTCACTAAGGAAGATACAAACAATCTTCCAGATGTTCTAGTGGCCAGCGATCCTAGGGTGATGGAGAAAATCCACATTAGGCAGGAAAAAGTTTTGGGTAGACTGATTGGACTAAAGGCTGATAAATCCCAAGGGCCTGATGGTCTGCATCCCAGGGTACTTAAAGAGGTGGCTCTAGAAATTGTGGACGCATTGGTGAGCATTTTCCAATGTTCTATAAATTCAGGGTCAGTTCCTGTGGATTGGAGGGCAGCTAATGTTATCCCACTTTTTAAGAAAGGAGGGAGAGAGAAAACGGGAAATTATAGACCAGTTAGTCTGACATCAGTGGTGGGGAAGATGCTGGAGTCAATTATAGAAAACGAAATTGCGGAGCATTTGGATAGCAGTAACAGGATCGTTCCGAGTCAGCATGGATTTACGAAGGGGAAATCATGCTTGACTAATCTACTGGAATTTTTTGAGGATGTAACTAGGAAAATTGACAGGGGAGAGTCAGTGGATGTGGTGTACCTCGACTTTCAGAAAGCCTTCGACAAGGTCCCACATAGGAGATTGGTGTGCAAAATTAGAGCAAATGGTATTGGAGGTAGGGTACTGACATGGATAGAAAGTTGGTTGACAGACAGAAAGCAAAGAGTGGGGATAAATGGATCCCTTTCAGAATGGCAGGCCGTGACTAGTGGGGTACCGCAAGGCTCGGTGTTGGGACCGCAGCTATTTATAATATACATCAATGACTTGGATGAAGGGATTAAAAGTACCATTAGCAAATTTGCAAATGATACAAAGCTGGGTGGCAGTGTGAACTGCGAGGAAGATGCTATGAGGTTGCAGGGTGACTTGGACAGGTTGTGTGAGTGGGCGGATGCTTGGTAGATGCAGTTTAATGTGGATAAGTGTGAGGTTATCCACTTTGGTGGTAAGAATAGGAAGGCAGATTATTATCTGAATGGTGTCAAGTTAGGAAAGGTGGACGTACAACGTGATCTGGGTGTCCTAGTGCATCAGTCACTGAAAGGAAGCATGCAGTTACAGCAGGCAGTGAAGAAAGCCAATGGAATTTTGGCCTTCATAACAAGAGGAGTTGAGTATAGGAGCAAAGAGGTCCTTCTGCAGTTGTACAGGGCCCTAGTGAGACCGCACCTGGTGTACTGTGTGCAGTTTTGGTCTCCAAATTTGAGGAAGGATATTCTTGATATTGAGGGCGTGCAGCGTAGGTTAATTCCCGGAATGGCGGGACTGTCATATGTTGAAAGACTGGAGCGACTAGGCTTGTATACACTGGAGTTTAGAAGGATCAGAGGAGATCTTATCGAAACGTATAAGATTATTAAGGGGTTGGACACTTATTGGACACCAATGTTGGGGGAGTCCAGAACCAGGGGCCACAGTTTAAGAATAAGGGGGAGGCCATTTAGAACAGAGATGAGGAAAAACATTTTCAGTCAGAGAGTTGTGAATCTGTGGAATTCTCTGCCTCAGAGGGCAGTGGAGGCCAATTCTCTGAATACATTCAAGAGAGAGCTAGACAGAGCTCTTAAGGATAGCGGAGTCAGGGGGTATGGGGAGAGGGCAGGAACGGGTTACTGATTGAGAATGATCAGCCATGATCATATTGAATGGCGGTGCTGGCTCGATGGGCCGAATGGCCTACTCCTGCACCTATTTCCTTTGTCTAAGAGAGAGCCAGATAGAGCTCTTAAGGATAGCGGAGTCAGGGGGTATGGGGAGAAGGCAGGAACGAGGTACTGATTGAGAATGGTCAGCCATGATCACATTGAATCGAAGGGCCGAATGGCCTACTCCTGCACCTATTGTCTATTGTCTTTGGTCCTTTTCTCAAATCCTCTTGTTATGAAGGCTTAGATTTCTTCACTGCCTGCTGTACCTGCATGCTCACTCTCAGTGACTGATGTACAAGGACACCCAGGTCTCGTTGCACGTCCCCTTTTCCTAATCTGACACCATTCAGATAATAATCTGCCTTCTTGTTCTTGTTACCAAAGTGGATAACCTGACATTTATCCCCATTATGCTGCATCTGCCATGCATCGTCCATCGTCTACTCCGCCATTCAATCGTGGGTGATCTATTTCTCCCTCCTAACCTCATTCTCCTGCCTTCTCCCCATAACCCCTGACACCCGCACTAATCAAGAATATATCTATGTTTGCCTTAAAAATATCCATTGACTGCCTCCACAGCCTTCTGTGGCAATGAATTCCACAGATTCACCAAACTCTGACGAAAGAAATTCCTCCTTATCTCCTTCCTAAAAGAACGCCCTTTAATTCTGAAGCTATGACCTGTGGTTCAAGACACTCCCGCTAGTGGAAACATCATCATCATCATCATCATATATATACAGCCGGAAACAGGCCTTTTCGGCCCACCAAGTCCGTGCCGCCCAGCGATCCCCGTACTCTAACACTATCCTACACCCACTAGGGACAATTTTTACATTTACCCAGCCAATTAAGCTACATACCTGTACGTCTTTGGAGTGTGGGAGGAAACAGAAGATCTCGGAGAAAACCCACGCAGGTCACGGGGAGAACGTACAAACTCCTTACAGTGCAGCACCTGTAGTCAGGATCGAACCTGAGTCTCCGGCGCTGCATTCGCTGTAAAGCAGCAACTCTACCGGTGCGCTACCGTGCCGCCATCCTCTCCACATCCACTCTATCCAGGTCTTTCACTATTCGGTAAGTTTCAATGAGGTCCCCCCTCATCCTTCTAAACTCCGGCGAATACAGGCCCAGTGCCATCAAATGCTCATCCGTATGTAAACACACTCATTCCTGGGTGTTGACAGCTGAAGCCCTGCCCTAGATGGGTGCTGACATGTGAGGCTCTGCTTCTGATACATCAGCACCCAACATGGTCCACCCCTGTGTTTCCAGTCCACACCCGGCACCCCAGGGTGTCAGCAACAGGGGGCGCTCTCAGGCGAGGGTGAGGGTATCAGCTCAACGCTGATGAAGTCAGCTCAGACTGGACCGTGGGTTGTGATCATTGCATTACACTGGCTCCACATTCACAATCCCTGCTGCACTGTGGGACCGGGTACAATTTATAATGTTTACAAACCTCATTTCAGGTCCCCATCCCAGTGTGAGAGACGGGGAGGTGATCAGGAGAGTTTGTTTTAACTGGGATAACAATCCCTGTCGCTTCCAGCGTGAGATCAAGGTGAAAAACTGCACGGGGTTCTTTGTGTATCGGCTGAAGCCCACAACCTGCTGTAACATCGTGTATTGTACAGGTACGTCGCCGTTCTTCGTAACGTATCTGGGAGGCTGTGGGGTAAATCCGGGAATTGCCCAATCAGCAATTTTCCAAACCGATCCGTATTTGTGACCATCTCAGTTCACAGTCCCACACCGACTGTCAGAACCAAACCCCACCCCGTCACTGACCCCAACACACAGGCAGGATGGCCCCTGTCCCAGCTCACCCACCCACCCATTACCCCACCCTGTCACCCACCCACCCATTGCCCCACCCTGTCACCCACCCACCCATTACCCCACCCTGTCACCCACCCACCCATTGCCCCATCCTGTCACTGACCCACCCACCCATTACCCCCACCCTGTCACTGACCCACCCAACCCATTACCCCCACCCTGTCACTGACCCACCCACCCATTGCCCCCACCCCATCACTGACACCAACACACATGCAGGATGGCCCCTGTCCCAGCTCACCGACCCACCCATTACCCCCACCCTTTCACTGACCCACCCACCCATTGCCCCCACCCTGTCACCCATCCACCCATTACCCCCACCCTGTCACTGACCCACCCACCCATTGCCCCACCCTGTCCATGACCCACCCACCCATTACCCCCACCCTGTAACTGACCCACCCACCCATTGCCCCCACCCTGTAACTGACCCATCCACCCATTACCCCCACCCTGTAACTGACCCACCCACCCATTGCCCCACCCTGTCACTGGCCCACCCACCCATTGCCCCCACCCTGTCACTGGCCCACCCACCCATTGCCCCCATCCTATCACTGGCCCACCTCACGTGCAAGATGTCCCCTGACCCATCTCACCGAATCACTCATTGCCTCCATCCTTTATGGACAAGACAGTTCCCTCATTCCCCACTCACCCAGGTCCAAGCTGTCCCCTCCTGCCCCCCCCCCCCTGTAACCGTTCCCTACCCCCACCACGTCTGGTAAGCAACCAAACCATGCTACTACTCCCAGCTGATATGTATATTCCCGTACCGCGGCTGCTCTCTCAGACGTCCCATCCCCTCACCACCCACCGGGAACCAGCTGCCTCAACACCGACCCCCCTGTGACCCACGATCCCTCCCCTACCCTTGGATCCAGCCATCGATACCCTCCCGCATCCCATCCCATCCGCCCCAACCCCCGACCCTCCTCCCACTCCCTTCTATGGGACTCAGCCGTCCCATCCAGTCCCCCCACACCTCCCCAGAACCCAGCCGTCCGCTCTCCCCACCTCCAATCCATCCGCCCATAGAGCTGAGTCATATCCCCTCCCCCACCCTAGTATCTGGCCGTCCCCCACCCCAGTATCTGACCGTCCCCCTCCCCCACCCCAGTATCTGACCGTCCCCCTCCCCCACCCCAGTATCTGACCGTCCCCCTCCCCCACCCCAGTATCTGACCGTCCCCCTCCCCCACCCCAGTATCTGGCCATCCCCTCCCCCACCCCAGTATCCGCCCTTCCCCTACACCCCAGTATCTGACCGTCCCCTCCCCCACCCCAGTATCCGCCCTTCCCCTACACCCCAGTATCTGACCGTCCCCTCCCCCACCCCAGTATCTGACCGTCCCCTACACCCCAGTATCTGACCGTCCCCTACACCCCAGTATCTGACCGTCCCCTCCCCCACCCCAGTATCCGCCCTTCCCCTACACCCCAGTATCTGACCGTCCCCTCCCCCACCCCAGTATCTGACCGTCCCCTCCCCCACCCCAGTATCTGACCGTCCCCTCCCCCACCCCAGTATCTGGCCGTCCCCTACACCCCAGTATCTGACCGTCCCCTCCCCCACCCCAGTATCTGGCCGTCCCCTCCCCCACCCCAGTATCTGACCGTCCCCTACACCCCAGTATCTGACCGTCCCCTCCCCCACCCCAGTATCTGACCGTCCCCTCCCCCACCCCAGTATCTGGCCGTCCCCTCCCCCACCCCAGTATCTGACCGTCCCCTCCCCCACCCCAGTATCTGACCGTCCCCTACACCGCAGTATCTGGCCGTCCCCTCCCCCACCCCAGTCTCTGACCGTCCCCTCCCCCACCCCAGTATCTGGCCGTCCCCTCCCCCACCCCAGTATCTGACCGTCCCCTCCCCCACCCCAGTATCTGACCGTCCCCTACACCCCAGTTTCTGACCGTCCCCTCCCCCACCCCAGTATCTGTCCGTCCCCTCCCCCACCCCTGTATCTGACCGTCCCCTACACCCCAGTATCTGACCGTCCCCTCCCCCACCCCAGTATCTGACCGTCCCCTCCCCCACCCCAGTATCTGACCGTCCCCTACACCCCAGTATCTGGCCGTCCCCTCCCCCACCCCAGTATCTGACCGTCCCCTCTCCCACCCCAGTATCTGACCATCCCCTCCCCCACCCCAGTGTCTGACCGTCCCCTCCCCCACCCCAGTATCTGACCATCCCCTACACCCCAGTATCTGACCATCCCCTACACCCCAGTATCTGACCGTCCCCTACACCCCAGTATCTGGCCGTTCCCTACACCCCAGTATCTGACCGTCCACTCCCCCACCCCAGTATCTGACCGTCCACTCCCCCACCCCAGTATCTGACCGTCCCCTACACCCCAGTATCTGACCGTCCCCTACACCCCAGTATCTGACCGTCCCCTACACCCCAGTATCTGACCGTCCCCTCTCCCACCCCAGTATCTGACCGTCCCCTACACCCCAGTATCTGACCGTCCCCTCTCCCACCCCAGTATCTTGCCGGCCTCTACACCCCAGTATCTGGCCATCCCCTCCCCCCTCTCGCCTCGCCTCTTGCTCCTCGCCTCGCATGCTGGCCCGGCCTCGCCTCTCGCCGCTTGGGGATGGGGGGGGGGGTTGAGGTGGGGGGGGGGAGGGGGCCAGTGTAGTGGGAGAGGGAGTGGGGGCCGGGGGGTTGGGGGAGAGTGGGGTTGGGCGGGGAGTGCGGGAGGAGGGGTCCGGCAGTGGATTTGGGGGGAGAGGCGAGGAGGGGTGTGGGGGAGGGCAGAGGGAGGGGTGGGGAGAGGGGGGGAGTACGGTTGGGGGGGTTATGTACCGTTGTGATTTGCTGTTGAAGCCCACTGGAGCAAGTATGTCTTTAATTAATTTAGGTTTGTGCAGTTTTTTAAATGAAACTCTTCCTTCATAATTTAGTCATACATTTTATGATCATTGTTCTTTTATTCAACACCAAGAGAATTGGGATGTGTAAGGAAAAAGCAAATAGACAAAACCAAACAAAACAATCTTTTCTTTGTTGTAAAATGTATTTCCGTTCAATAACCTTTGTATAATAGTAGAATATACTCGTGATAGGCCTGACATTGTACATGTAGTCCAAGAACTATAGACTGTTGTAATAATAGTCGTTCTGCACGTGAATGTAGCGCAACACGTACGTGCATTTGGCATGCATACTTTCTTTTGTTGAAAAGTTGCATTAAGTGCCATATTATGAATTTTGATGTAAAATTATGGATTTTGGACATCAAAATTCTGAATTTGTAAAATCAAATGTTGGGAGGTCTGCATTCATTCAACAGAAGCTGCCTGGCCCACTGAGTTTGTCCAGTACTTTGTATTTTTGCTCTATATTCCAGCATCTGCAGTGTCTTGTGTCACCACCTTCTTTGTTTTCCAGTCAACCTGTATCACAACATCATTGGAACTATGTACCTGTACCCCTTAGTGTCTCTGTGTAAGTCCTGCCTGGCTTGTCTTACCAAAATGCAACACCTCGCATTAATATCTATCTGCTCTTGCTTGGCTCATTGACCCAGTTGATAATGATCTTGTTGTTAGATAACCACCTTCGCTTCCACTATTCCTCCAATTTTAATTTGATTTGCAGAAGATAGTTACAAATATTATGTCTCTGTCTCCATTTAGATCTCTTCCCTACCCACCCCTGAAAGGATTGGCTCTGGCCCTAGATTCCTCAATCAGCATGGCCAGCTTCTCTTTGCCCAATCAGCTCCCTTCAATACAGCTTACACCTATACAAGATGTATATGAAGTACTTTATATTAAATATAACATTGATATGGGCCAAACGTGAGCAGGTGGGACCAGTGTAGCTGGGACATGCTGGGTAGTGTGGGCAGGTTGGGCTGAAGTGCCTGTTTCCATGCTGTATGACTCTAGAGAATTGAATAGCTTGTGTGAAAGAAAATAAGTTGCAGGGCTGAAGGGAACTAATGAGGGAGGAATGGAAATGATGGGGTTCCTGCACCAGGAGCTGGCATCATCCAGTTGGGCTCATTGGTCTCCCCCAGTCCCTTTTCAATATAATGTGTGCGGCAGTGAAAACAAGATGGAGGAATCATTTGTGTGTTCATTTGGTTGACCTTTATACTGGCTGGAGGTTATAACTTGGAATGCTTGGTTCTTCCACACAGAGTGGTGAATGTGCAGCCAGAGAGGGTGGTAGAATCAGAACCAATCATGGGAATTATGATTCATTTACACAGATATGTGAACAGGCAAGACACAGAAGGATATGGACCTATTGTGGGCATTTGCGATTGGTCCAGATGGCCAAAAGGCTGGAATGAAATATTACGTGACAATACCAAACATAAACCAAATCTGATATGGTGGTTGTGGAACTCGTTTCTGTGCTGCTTTTTTATCACTGGCTCTAAATCAGAGGTTGTCGGTGCTCCTGTGTTGTTGGATGTGGCTGGGGTTTGAGTGAACTTAG
This sequence comes from Rhinoraja longicauda, assembly GCF_053455715.1. Taxonomy (NCBI): domain Eukaryota; kingdom Metazoa; phylum Chordata; class Chondrichthyes; order Rajiformes; family Arhynchobatidae; genus Rhinoraja; species Rhinoraja longicauda. The sequence goes on along the minus strand of NC_135971.1, from coordinate 140,692 downwards.
CTCAGTCCTACTTTAACGCTGATCATTATCCTGTCCCACAGCTGCAGACTCCACGCTCGGTGATCCGTGTGTAAACCACACCATCCTGGATCAGCCCTGGAGGAGCTCGGATTGTCTTGAAACTCGATGCAGTGGCCGATGGATGGATGATGGAAATCTGAAGGAAGGGTGGTACAGATTTAGCAGGTAAACTGATCGCACGTGACAATGTGTCGGAGTTAGTGCTGGAGCTTGCATCTACAAGGATCCCAGTTCGATCTTGACATCTGCACTTTCTGTGTGAATTTGCATGGTCTTCCCTGGGTGGGTTTCCCCTGGTGCTCCCGCATCCCAAATATATGCTGGTAGATGAACTGGTCCTGTGAACTCCCACTCATGGAGGCAAGTGGCAAAATAATCAATGGAGTATTCACGGGCAGGTGAGAGGGAATAAGTTGCAGTGCTACAGGGTAATTAGGAGAGGGGGCAGAGGGCTGAGGAGTCACTTTCCTGAGGGCTAGTATGATTGTGATGGGCTGAATAGCAACCTACTGTCATATATCAAGTAACTGAAAGGGAATAAGGCGTTAGATTGATAGTATCAACCCCCATTTTGGGAAGTGAGTGGAGTATAGGGAAAGGAAACTCATACATTCTGGAGGAAGGAAAGAGAGATTTTGGAGAGGGCAAAAAAGGGTTTCCTGGCACTGGACCAATATTGGACAGTGCGATGGTGTAGACCCCAGTCGCTAATCTTTCCCTCAGTCGGGGTCTGACTCTCTGCTTCTTGTTCCAGTTATGACAACGTGAAGATTCCCGAGAGTGCAGTTCCACACTATCGCTGCTCTGGGTGGAGTCCCGGCTGGTTAAATGGTAGGTGGACAAGAATGTACAACTGATGCACTCTGTTACTTTACCAAAGGTCAGAGTGATGATCCAGATCTGTACAGCTCTACAGATAAAATAGAATAATAAAAAATACAATGTATTAATAAGCGCAACACTTGGTAACTGTAACAGAGCAAATACCAAAGTCTGTAGTGCAACCAAAGACACAGTTGATGGAAGATCATGGATGGTGAGGTTAGTGTTGGGAAGTGTTCAAGAGCCTGATAATTGCTGGGATAAGCTGTTCTTGAACCTGGAGGTCACAGTTTTCAGGCTCCTGCACCTTCCCGATGGCAGCGGTGAGATGAGAGTGTGGCCAGGGTGTGGTCTCATCAACACTGCACAGCTATAACAAGACTTCTCTGCTTTAAGTTCATCACATTTACTTTCTGCAAAGCCTGATTATGTTTATTTTAATATTCTGATTTTATTTTAATAGTGTTTGTATATTTTCAATGTTAATGTCTCTAAATATGTGTGGAAGACTTTGCGATGTTTAATGGCCAATCAGCCTGAGGCTGAGACAGGTCAGGGTGGGTCTGTGTGTTCATTCAAGGGCTCAGTGACCCACAGGGTCTCAGGGAGCAGGTGCTGCTGTGGGGAGTGTGGGGAGTGTGGGTGGGGAGGGTGATGGCAGCAGCTCACCACTGACTGGGGCAGGTCAGGGTGGGTCTGTGTGTCCATTCAAGGGCCCAGTGACCCACAGGGTCTCAGGGAGCAGGTGCTGCTGTGGGGAGTGTGGGGGGGGGGGGGGAGGGTGATGGCAGCAGCTCACCACTGACTGAGGCAGGTCAGACCATGGGTTGTGATCACTGCGTGACACTGGCTCCAGATTCACATTCCCCACCACTGTGGGACCGGGTATATTTTACAATGTTTATAAACTCATTCCAGGTGCCCATCCCACGAAGCAAGAAGGGGAGGTGAAAATGGAAGTCTGTTTTAACTGGGTTAACAACAATTATAATACAGAGACCTGCGTCAAACATCAGGAGATCACGATTAAAAACTGTGGCAGTTATTTTGTGTATTATCTGAAGCCGACACTCACATCTAATAGAGTGTATTGTGCAGGTATGTTGTTCTCCATGTTGATAAAGTATTGATGGGGGTGTACAGAGTGTGTATGGACCGAACCGGGAGCGGGAAATTCTGGGACGTCCTGAATCATCAGCACATAAACAGGGCTGAATATTCCAGTCCATGACAGTTCTCACATCACTGAGATCTCCCTCTCCCCCAGTCTGATCACGCTGCTGTGCCTGAGCCTCACCAACTTGGACTGACATGTGACATCCACCCTGTGAATGTACCGTGACCCACCCCCCCCTCCCCCACTCCCTATCCCCCTCCCTATCACTGACATGTGACCCGTCTACCATCCGATGCACATGCTCCATCTGGAACACACGCAATAACTCCTGTCCACTCTCCGCACCAAGTACACTTGTCCCCATCTTGCCCGTTTGCCATGGTCAAACCTCCCAACCCCCAGTACAATTGCCCACCCACCCCCCACCTGGTGAAATGCCCATCTACCATGGTCACCTACACCACACCTGCTGAAATGCCCGTGTACAATGGTCACCCACCCCCCACCTGGTGATGCCATGGTCATCCACTCCCCAACTGGTGAAATGCCCGTCTACCATGGTCACTCATCTCCCACCTGGTGAAATGCCCGTCTACCATGGTCATCCACTCCCCAACTGGTGAAATGCCCGTCTACCATGGTCACTCATCTCCCACCTGGTGAAATGCCCGTCTACCATGGTCACTCATCTCCCACCTGGTGAAATGCCCGTCTACCATGGTCACCCACCCCCCACCTGGTGAACTACCCGTCTACCATGGTCACCCCTCCCCTGGACTCACATGGAACCACACATCCCACATACACACACCTGGTCCGAGGTTGATGACTGAATCTGAGCAGAAAGTCTCAGGCGGAGGAGCTGGCTCATGACAACCTGCCCCCACCATTCGACCATGGAGCACCAATCTGAGCTGCCTTCTCCCGTGCCCTGATTTGTCCCAGATCCTTGGGCTGACAGATCCTTTCATTGTGAGTGAAAACACTGTCACTTGGGACGGGGTGTTTCCTCTTCTCCACGAGACATATCCGTTCTCGCAAAGTCCCAACCAGCCCAACCCTTCCTGGCCGCCTTGACATTCTCCTGGTCATACCACCTCTCTGAAAGTCCACCCCACTCCATCCCAGCCAACCCACCTCCTCCTCTCCCAACCGTCCCACTTTTCCCATTCAGGCCACACGCTTCCCCCCACCATCGTCAATGGAAGTGGGTCTGGATGTATCAGAGACTGGGAGACGGCAGGTGAACATGATACCAACATTGATCATCATCCTGCTTCCATCCACAGACTCTGCACGCAGTGATCCGTGTGTCAAACACACCGTCCTGGATCAGCCCTGGAGGAGCACGGATTGTTCCAACACTCAGTGCACAAGTGACCAATGGAAGTCTGATAAACTCCTTGTTGAAGGATGGTACAGATTCAACAGGTAATGTGAGGAAATAATTCTGTCAAACCAGTCGGTGTGGGGGAGGAGTGAGGGAAGGGAATATGATGGAAGATCAGGCCATCAGTCATCACCGTGGGGGCAGTGAGTAAAAACTGGGATGGCAATTATCTGTGCAAAGTCTGTCCAATGAATAAAATGGAGATTATCTGGCTTTGGGAATATCGACAGAGGACAAGGTTTGGACAGATTGGGCACCACTTCCCGATCTCAGTAAATAAAAAACCCGTTCAGGGGCTGACTCTGATTGTTGTTTCAGCTCCGGCGGACGGAAGATTCCGGAGACTGCTGTTCCAGCACATCACTGCTCCGGGAAGAGCCCAGGCTGGTTAAACGGTAGGGTCAGAATATGCAACTTTGGGACTGAGCTCTTTTGGGGGAGTGTCCGGCTGATGAATTATGTCAAATCAGAGGGCCCCTCACATGCACACTGAACTACTTTGTATGCCTGTGTATATAAGTGATTGGTGTGATTAGGCGGTCACTCTGGATCCAGGCGGCTTTGGAATAAACAGCCTGGAGTTAAGCTCCACCATGATAACATCATAAACATGTGTACTCGTGGTCCTTCCAGAGTCACAACAAAGGTACAACAAGTACCGGACCACGAAGTACAACACACTGTACATGAGCTGTCTGCCATATTCCCTCAGATATGGATCATTGCACAGTCTGGCTGTGGAGCTCCAGCTCTCTGCGTTTCCCAGTAACGGGCTGTTGATCTGAATTTTAGTTTAGTTTCGCTTATTGTCACGTTTACCGATGTCCAATGAATAGCTTTTTGTTGCGTGCTAACCAGCCGGCAGAAGGACTCTACATGATTTCAATCGGCAGATACAATATGAAGGGAGCAACGTATAGTAACATAGAAACATAGAAAATAGGTGCAGGAGGAGGCCATTCAGCCCTTCGAGCCAGCACCGCCATTAATTGTGATCATAGCTGATCATCCACATTCAGTAACCCGTGCCTGCCTTCTCCCCATATCCTTTGATTCCACTAACCCCGAGAGCTCTATCTAACTCTCTCTTAAATCCATCCAGTGATTTGGCCTCCACTGCCCTCTGTGGCAGAGAATTACACAAATTCACAATTCTCTGGGTGAAAAAGTTCCTTCTCACCTCAGTTTTAAATGGCCTCCCCTTTATTCTAAGACTGTGGCCCCTGGTTCTGGACTTTCGCAACATTTCATATTTATTTTTCATATTTCAGATACAGCGCAGAAACAGGCCTTTTCGGCCCACCAAGTCCGCGCCGCCCAGCGATCCCTGCACATTAACACTATCCTACACACACACTAGGGACAATTTTTACATTTTACCCAGTCAATTAACCTACATACCTACATTGGGAACATGTTTCCTGCATCTAGCTGGTCCAGTCCTTTTATAATTTTATATGTTTCTACAAGATCCCCACTCATCTTTCTAAACTCCAGTGAATACAAGCCTAGTCTTTTCAATCTTTCCTCATATGACAGTCCCGCCATCCCAGGATCAATCTCGTGAACCTATGCTGCACTGCCTCAATTACAAGGATATCCTTCCTCAAATTAGGAGACCAAAACTGTACACAATACTCCAGATGTGGTTTTACTAGGGCCCTATACAACTGTAGAAGAACCTCTTTACTCCTGTACTGAAATCCTCTCGTTATGAAATTCTTTCTGCACCGCCTGCTGTACCTGCACGCCAACTTTCAGTGACTGATGTATAAGGACACCCAGGTCTCGCTGCACTTCCCCCTTACCTAACCTGACACCATTGAGATAATAATCTGCCTCCTTGTTTTTGCCGCCAAAGTGGACAACCTCACATTTATCTATATTATACTGCATCTGCCATGCATTTGCCCACTCACTCAACCTGTCCAGTTCACCCTGCAACCTCCTAACATCCTCTCCGCAGTTCACACTGCCACCCAGCTTTGTGTCTTCTGCAAACCTGCTGGTGTTACTTCTAATTCCTTCATCCAAATCATTAATATATGTGGTGAATAGTTGCGGCCCCAACACCGAGCCTTGCGGCACCCCATTCGCCACTTCCTGCCATTCTGAAAAGGGCCCGTTTACTCTTACACTTTGCTTCCTGTCTGCCAACCAATAGTGCAAGATAAAGTTTAGCAACTTCCGATTGAAGGTAGTCTGAGGGTCTCCAATGAGGTGGATAACAGATCTGGACGGCAATCTAGTTATTGATAGGATGGGTCAGTTGCCTGATAACAGCTAGGAGGAAAAGTTCCCTGAATCTGGTGGCGTGCATTTTCACACCTTTGCACTCATGGAAGATGGGAGAGGAGAGTAGCAGGAATCTCCAGGGGTGAAGCTCGCCCTTCAATATGTTGGTGGTCTTGTGGAGTTGGCGTGAGGTATAAATGGTGTCAATAGAAGGGAGATTGGTTTGTGGGATTGTCTGGGCTTCATTCACAATTCTCTCCAATGTTTTTAGTTCTGAATTGTTTGATTGTTTTTTATGATTAATTTTCAGAGCTTTGATTTTGTTGTATGTTACTTGTAATTCATGCGCTTTATACAATCTAAGTCATTTGGTAAATAGGAATAGCTGAGCTGTGGGATCTTGCACAGCATGGACAAGTTGGGCCGAAGGGCCTGATTCCGTCCTGTATATATGATTGGGGGGCTGCCATTACCTATAGTTGTCGGTACCTGACAGTTGTATATGTAGCACAGTGTATCACAAAGACCAGTCTCCCCACTAATTGATTTCATCTATACCATGTTGCCTCGGAAAAACAGCCAATAAAGCAAAGAGTGGGGATAAATGGGTCCCTTTCGGAATGGCAGGCAGTGACCAGTGGGGTACCGCAAGGTTCGGTGCTGGGACCCCAGCTATTTACCATATACATTAATGACTTAGACCAAGGGATTAAAAGTACCATTAGCAAATTTGCCGATGATACAAAGCTAGGTGGCAGTGTGAACTGTGAGGAAGATGCAATAAGGCTGCAGGGTGACTTGGACAGGTTGTGTGAGTGGGCGGATACATGGCAGATGCAGTTTAATGTAGATAAGTGTGAGGTTATTCACTTTGGAAGTAAGAATAGAAAGGCAGATTATTATCTGAATGGTGTCAAGTTAGGAGGAGGGGGAGTTCAACGAAATCTGGGTGTCCTAGTGCATCAGTCAATGAAAGGAAGCATGCAGGTACAGCAGGCAGTGAAGAAAGCCAATGGAATGTTGGCCTTCATAACAAGAGGAGTTGAGTATAGGAGCAAAGAGGTCCTTCTACAGTTGTACCGGGCCCTGGTGAGACCGCACCTGGTGTACTGTGTGCAGTTTTGGTCTCCAAATTTGAGGAAGGATATTCTTGCTATGGAGGGCGTGCAGCGTAGGTTCACTAGGTTAATTCCCGGAATGGCGGGACTGTCATATGTTGAAAGGCTGGAGCGATTGGGCTTGTATACACTGGAATTTAGAAGGATGAGGGGGGATCTTATTGAAACATATAAGATAATTAGGGGATTGGACACATTAGAGGCAGGAAACATGTTCCCAATGTTGGGGGAGTCCAGAACAAGGGGCCACAGTTTAAGAATAAGGGGTAGGCCATTTAGAACGGAGATGAGGAAGAACTTTTTCAGTCAGAGAGTGGTGAAGGTGTGGAATTCTCTGCCTCAGAAGGCAGTGGAGGCCAGTTCGTTGGATGCTTTCAAGAGAGAGCTGGATAGAGCTCTTAAGGATAGCGGAGTGAGGGGGTATGGGGAGAAGGCAGGAACGGGGTACTGATTGAGAGTGATCAGCCATGATCACATTGAATGGCGGTGCTGGCTCGAAGGGCTGAATGGCCTCCTCCTGCACCTATTGTCTATTGTCTATTGTCTATAAGATAATTAAAGTATTGTTCCACGCCGGTCATTCCACCTTCTCCTTGTTGGGCATAAGGTACAGAAGCTTGAAAGCACGCACCATCAGACTCGGGGACAGCTGTTGTCTCTGTTATCAGGCTTCTGAACTGTTCTTCAGTAATCCAGGGTATTGTCCGATTTACCTCAACCCTATTGCGGAGATTGAACTTTGTCTCTTGAACTGCTGCGTTACAATGCTGAGAACATTATTTTGCACTCAGTATCTACCCTTTGCTCTGTCTTTTGTACTTTAGTTTCAGTTGATTGTTTTTATGGATAGCATTATCCGGTCTGATTGGATGGAATGCAAGCCAAAGTTTTTCACTGTACCTCTGTACAGATGACAACATTCAACCTAAATCTAAACTGAAACAAATCAGGGGCAAGTCCTGTTCCATTCAGGAGAATCACAGGCCACACCAATGGGAACCTGCTTTCGGCAGGAATTGATAATATTTAATTTAATACCACGGCACCAAAAAATTGAGCATTGAATATATCCCAAACGGAATATTGGTTGAAAGAGAGCATGAACTCAGCCCCTTCGTCCCACTGTCTACACCGATTATCGGTCACCCATTCACACTAGTTCTATGTTATCCCACTTTCGTATTTACTCCCTACACATTAGGCGCAATTTGCCGAGGACATTTAACCTACACATCCACTCGTCTTTATGTTAAGTCAAGTCAAGTTTATTTGTCACATACATATACAAGATGTGTGGTGAAATGAAAGTGGCAACGCCTGCGGACTGTGCCAAACTACAAAACAGAATAGAGGAAAAAAATTAACACAAAAAATAAATTAAATTAGTCCCTGGTGATATGAGAGTTAACAGTCCTGATGGCCTGTGGGAAGAAATTCCGTCTCATCCTCTCCGTTTTCACAGCGTGACAGCTGAGGTGTTTGCCTGACCGTTGCAGCTGGAACAGTCCGTTGCTGAGGTGTCAGGGGTCCCCCATAATATTGCTTGTTCTGGATCTGCACCTCCTGATGTTTAGGTCCTGCAGGGGGACGAGTGTAGTTCCCATGGTGCGTTCTGCCGAACACACTACTCTCTGCAGGGCCTTCCTGTCCTGGGCAGAGCTGTTCCCAAACCAGACTGTGATGTTGCCGGACAGGATGCTCTCTACAGCCCCAGAGTAGAAGCAATGAAGGATCCTCAGAGAGACTAAATTTTCTCAACTGTCTGAGGTGGTAAAGGCGCTGCCTTGCCTTACCCACCAGTGCGGCAATGTGTGTTGTCCATGTCAGATCCTCTGTGATGTGGACTCCCAGGTATTTAAAGCTGCTCACCCTATCCACAGTAATCCCATTTAACTCCAGTGGCATGTACGTCCTTGGATGTTGAGCCCTTCTAAAGTCTACAATCAGCTCCTTAATCTTTGTGACATTCAAGAGGAGGCTGTTGTCCTGACACCAGAGTGTCAGATCAGCCACCTCCACCCGGTAGGCCTTCTCATCATTATCGGAGATCCGGCCCACCACCACAGTGTCATCAGAAAACTTGATGATGGAGTTGGAGCTGAACCTGGCCACACAGTTATGTATGTACAGGGAGTACAGTAGGGGGCTAAGGACGCAACCCTGGGAGGATCCTGTGTTCAGGGTGAGGGGGTAGAAGTATGTCTCCCAATTTTGACCACTTGGGGCCTGGCGGTGAGAAAGTCCAGGACCCAGGCATACAGGGGAGTGTTAAGCCCCATTTCCAGCAGCTTCTCAGCAAGTCTGGTGGGGACTATTGTGTTGAAAGCTGAACTGAAATCAATGAACAGCATTCTCACATAGCCCCATTCTGGCTGTATGGGAACTACACTCGCCCACCTGCAGGACCTATGCGAGGGAACATGAGCAGCCAGGGGGGGGAATCAACACGGTCTCAGGGAGAAGGTGCAAACTCAACTCAGACAGCACCCAAGGTCAGGTACAAATTGGGATCTCTGGTGCAGTGAGGCGGAAGCTCTACTAACCACCACTGTCGCCTTCAATGTTCATAAATAGCTATATGGCCTTGAGCTGTAGGTTCGTCAGCTGTTAATGCATATCCAAGCTGGCGTTTCCCATCAAACCCAGGATCTACAAGACCTCATCACCAGGAACTGGTCTCAGGGAGCAGGTGGTGCTGTGTGGAGTGTGGGTAGGTGTCAGGGGGCAGGTGATGTGTGTGGAGTGTGGGTAGGTGTCAGACAGCATGTGCTGCTGTGTGGAGTGTGGGTAGGTGTCAGGGGGCAGGTGATGTGTGTGGAGTGTGGGCAGGTGTCAGGGAGCAGGTGGTGCTGTGTGGAGTGTGGGTAGGTGTCAGACAGCATGTGCTGCTGTGTGGAGTGTGGGTAGGTGTCAGGGGGCAGGTGCTGCTGTGTGGAGTGTGGGTAGGTGTCAGGGGGCAGGTGGTGCTGTGTGGAGTGTGGGTAGGTGTCAGACAGCATGTGCTGCTGTGTGGAGTGTGGGTAGGTGCCAGGGGGCAGGTGATGTGTGTGGAGTGTATGTGGGGAGGGTGAGAATAGCAGAATAATTGCATTGCACTGGCTCCAGATTCACATTCCCCACCACTGTGGGACCGGGTGTGTTTTACAATGTTTATAAACCTGATTCCAGGTTCCCATCCCAGAGCGGGAGACGGTGAGGTGACCAGGATGGTTTGTTTCAACGGATCGGGAGACTCCGGGGATGTAGACGCCAAGACTGGAGACTCCGGGCTTGGTAACGGGTGCAGCAACAATCTGGATATCAAGGTTAAGAACTGCAGCAGTTACTTTGTGTATCAGCTGAAGCCAACAGCCAGCGACGAGACTGTGTATTGTACAGGTACGTGGCTCCTTCTGTATTGACAAGAGATAGGTGGGGTTGTGTGTAAAGTTTGGACTGCCCCGAGTTACTAATACACACAACAAACTCCACCCGCAGTCAGTGATCACTTTACTGGATTCTCCTGCACCTTGTCTGAGATGAACTGCCAGCGTGACACTACGTACCTAGTTATAGGTCTTGTTTTATGTGACGATGAATAGCTGATCACCGTTTGCCCCGCCTCGGGCTCTCATGATTTGACTGAGGTCAGTTTTTATTCATAGATAGCATGGAACATAAAACAGTAGAGTTCCAAAACTAACCCTTCAGCATACATCTGCCCTGACCCGAACGCCAATTTGAACTATATCCTTCAATTCTCTGCTTTACTGTCTGAATGCAACTGCAACATTGCTGTCATATATGCTTCCATCACCACCTCATCTGTGCGTTACAGGCACCTACTGCTCTACTCCTTGTGAATCTCCTTTACACTTGTCTCTTTCACTATATCCCTCTGTATTCTAGTAATGGAAGTCTCCACCCTAACCTACCCTCCCTTCCATCATTCTAGTTACATCTGTCGGGTCATCAGTCAGCCTTGGATACTTTGGAAAATGTAACCCAGGTTTGTCCAGATCTCCTATTGCTAATACCCTCTAATCCGGACAACATTCTGGTAAACCTCTGTGACCCCCTCTCCAACACATCTGTGGAAAGACTAAGTCTGTTCTTCTTGGTGCTGAAGGTGTTTAGAGGGATCTGATAAGATGATGAGGGATGCAGACTGCATGAAACTTTCCCCTCTATCAAAGGTAGAAAGAAGCAGAGGGTAAACCACCGGGTGGCGCCGTCCATGGCAGCCTCGCCAACAGTCTGTCTTGTCCTTTTCTTATTTTGTTGTTGTTAGTCTGTTGTTAAATGTATGTTTTAGTGTATCTTTAGTTTTGTATTATGTGGGTGATGGGGGTGGGGACTGAGATCGCCCCGACTGCGGAGGGTTTGACTGCCCCGACCGAGGGAGTGGTAGATGTTTATGTTCATTTTTATGTGGTTGTGTGTCTTGTTGCTATTTTGTTATGACTGTATGGCAAATTAAATTCCTTGTATGTGTTTACATACTTGACTAATAAATTAATTATAATTACAATTATACTTATGGTAATTGGGAAGAGGTGGAGAAGGCAGATGAGTGAGAGGGGTGAGCACCTGGAATACACTGCCTCTGGGATTGGTTGAAGCTAAGTGATGGGCAACGTTCAAGTGTTAAGATGATCACTTCATTCGCCAAGGAATAGATGGGTACAGAGCCGATGCATGGAGATGGGACTCCTATGCAGGTGAGTACTTGGTCGGCATGGACCAGCTGGGCCGAATGGCCTGTTTCCATGCTGCACAATTATGTGAACTAAGAAATAATGAGAGGCAGAGCAATGAACTGAGCTGAAAGATAGACACAAGAAACTGCAGATGCTGCAAACATGAGTAAAAGGCAAAGTGCTGGAGGAACTCAGCAGGTCAGCCAACATCTGTCGAGGGAATAGACGCGTGATGTTTCACAACAGGCCCTTTATTTGATTCATGTAATATTTCAGATAGTACAGTCGAGTTTGGTGGACATGGGTGAATGCAAAAGATGCTGGGTGACTTTGACTGAATTGGACATTCATTCTGACCATTATGTCCTCAGCCGCGGACTCTGCACTCGGTGATCCGTGTGTAAACCACACCGTCCTTCATCAGCCCTGGAGGAGCACGGGTTGTACCAACACTAAGTGCACCAGTGGAAAATGGATGAATGATGACAAGCTTCATGAGGGATGGTACAGATTTAAGAGGTAACACTTTAAAATAATTGTATTAATCAATAATGCCCAAATTTGTATTAGAGAACATGGGCAAGTAAAGAAAGATAGAGAGAGACCAGGGTAATCAATGATAGTAATAGGATAGTGTAGATGCAGAAAGACTGGGATCATCAATGACATTAATGGGACTGGGAGACCAAGGTGAACAGTAATGGGATGGAGAGTGGTTGATTATCCAGAACACACGGCCAAAGCATGCGATAGAATATGTGCAATTATTATGTGTAAGAGACATTACTAAGATCAACTAGGTAAGGCACGATATGTTTGCAAATGGGTTTGGACACAAGAGTTTGCCTGGACATTGTGGGCTGAGGGTCCCATTTCACAACTGTACAAACATCATGACTCCATTAAAGGGCACAAAAACAAATGATTCCCAGTGGTGAGTGAATGTTGAGAGTGGGCCGAATGCCAGTCTCTCTCTGGGTGAACAAACTGCCTCAGTTCAGATGTGTAGGGAAAAAAACTGCAGATGCTGATTTAAATTGAAGGACACAAAATGCTGGAGTAACTCAGTGGGTCAGGCAGCGTCTCTGGAGAGAAGGAATGGGTGACATTTTGGGTTGAGACCCTTCTTCAGACTCTTAGCAAGTCTGGGTTAAAACGTGGTCGTAGAGTTGGAGGGCGGGAGGAATCACAGAAGGGGAGCAGTGAGAGAGGATGTTGTTAAACTCTCGTGGAAGAGAGGAGAACTTTGTCAAAGTAGACACACCTTGAGTAGAATTCGCAGTGGAGCGACAAGATGTTCAGGAGAAAAACTGCAGATGCTGGTTTAAATCGAAGGGAGACACAAAATGCTGGAGTAACTCAGTGGGTCAGGCGGCATCTCTGGAGAGAAGGAATGGGGAATGTTTCAGGTTGAGACCCTTCTTCAGACTGAGCTGTGTCCCCCAGTTCAAGGACTGACTCTCTGATTGTTGTTTCAGTTCCGGCGGATGGAAGATTCCCGAGACTGAGGTTCCCACCGGTCACTGCTCCGGGAAAAGCCCAGGCTGGTTAAATGGTAGGGTCTGAGTTTGTGACTCTGGTATGGCTGGGGAGGGCCAGACTGAGCACCCAGGTCTCTTCACTCAGACCGTGACCTGGCCCTGGATCTTCACTGACCCGGCCCTGGTGGGCTCTAGGATCCTGGGGTTTGCTGGTCGTCGCCCTGTGGATCAGTGCATGGAGCTGCCCCCACATGTGAGCCGGCGCGGTGCCAGAGGCTCTGCTCAGTACAGTGCAGGTGCAGCTCCCAGGGAGCTGGGCACGTCTCACAGTCTGTGACTGAGTGAATCAACTGGCAGCAATTTAATACAAACACTTCCATTGATTCTAAATTACGGATTTTAAATGTTAATTATAGAAACGGAAACAGTGAAAATAGGTGCAGGAGTAGGCCATTCGGCCCTTTGAGCTAGCACCGCCATTCAATGTGATCATGGCTGATCATCCACAATCAATACCCCGTTTCTGTCTTCTCCCCATGTCCCTTGATTCTGCTAGCCCTCCGAGCTCTATCTAACTCTCTTTTTAATGCATCCAGTGCATTCCACAAATTCACAACTCTCTGTGTGAAAACGTTTTTCCTCATCTCCATTCTAAATGGCCTACCCCTTATTCTTAAACTGTTGCTCTTGGTTCCGGACTCCCCCAACATCAGGAACATGTTTCCTGCATCTAGCTTGTCCAATCCCTTAATAATGTTATATGTTTCTATAAGATCCCCTCTCATCTTTCTAATTTCCAGTGAATACAAGCCCAGTCATTTCATTCTTTCATCATATGACAGTCCCGCCATCCCAGGAACTAACCTCGTGAACCTACGCTGCACTCCCTCAATAGCAAGAATATCCTTTCGCAAATTAGGAGACGAGAACTGCACACAATACTCGAGGTGTGGTCTCACCAGGGCCCTGTACAACTGCAGGATGATCTCTTTTTTAGGTATGTGAAGAGGAAAAAAATAGTCAAGGCAAATGTGGGTCCCTTGAAGACAGAATCAGGGAATTTATTATGGGGAACAAGGAAATGGCAGACGAGTTAAACCGTTACTTTGGATCTGTCTTCACTAAGGACGATTCTCTCCCTCGACAAGGTCCCACATAGGAGATTGGTGGGCAAAATTAGAGTACATGGTATTGGAGGTAGGGTACTAACATGGATAGAAAATTAGTTGACAGACAGAAAGCAAAGAGTGGGGATAAATGGGTCCCTTTCAGAATGGCAGGCAGTGACTAGTGGGGTACCGCAAGGCTCGGTGCTGGGACCGCAGCTATTTACAATATACATCAATGACTTGGATGAAGGGATTAAAAGTACCATTAGCAAATTTGCCGATGATACAAAGCTGGGTGGCAGTGTGAACTGTGAGGAAGATGCTATGAGGTTGCAGGGTGACTTAGACAGGTTGTGTGAGTGGGCGGATGCATGGCAGATGCAGTTTAATGTGGATAAGTGTGAGGTTATCCACTTTGGTGGTAAGAATAGGAAGGCAGATTATTATCTGAATGGTGTCAAGTTAGGAAAAGGGGACGTACAACGAGATCTGGGTGCCCTAGTGCATCAGTCACTGAAAGGAAGCATGCAGGTACAGCAGGCAGTGAAGAAAGCCAGTGAAGAATCTGCCATCTTGTTCTTGCTACCTAAGTGGATAACCTCACATTTATCCCCATTATGCTGCATCTGCCATGCATCTTCCCACTCACCCAACCTATCCAAATCACCCTGCATCCTCATAGCATCCTCTTCACAGTTCACCCTGTCTCCCAGCTTTGTGTCATCTGCAAATTTGCTAATGTTACTTTTAATTCCTAAATCATTAATAACTATTGTAAATAGCTGCGTTCCCAGCACCGAGCCACACGACACCCCACTAGTCACTGTCTGCCATTCGGAAAGAGACCTGTTAATTCCTACACTTTGTTTCCAGTATGCCAACCAATTATCTATCCATGTTAATACCCTCCCCCCGAATAACATGAGCTCTAATTTTGCCCACTAATCTCCCGTATGAGACCTTGTGAAAGGCTTTCTGAAAGGATCACCTATGCATCCACGATTTCTAGAGGCATCTCCTTGAGTACCCTGGGATGCAGACCATCAGGCCCTGGGGATTTATCAGCCTTCAGTCCCATCAGTCCACCCAACACCATTTCTTGACTAATGTGAATTTCCTTCTGTTCCTCCATCACCCTAGATCCTCTGTCCCCTAGTAGTTCTGGGAGATTGTTTGTGTCTTCCTCAGTGAAGACTGAACCAAAGTACCTGTTCAACTCACCTGCCATTTCCTTGTTCCCCATAATAAATTCACCTGTTTCTGTCTTCAAGGGACCCCCATTTGTCTTAACTAATCTTTTCCTCTTCACGTACCTAAATAGACTTTTGCTATCCTCCTTCATATTCCTGGCTAACTTACCTTTGTACTTCATCTTTTCTCCCCGTATTGCCTTTTTAGTTACCTTCTGTTGTTCTTTAAAGGTTTCCCAATCCTCTGGCTTCCCGTTCATCTTTGCTGTAGTATATGCCTTCTTGTTTAGATAATTCAATCCCAAATGTACTTTTAGGGCCCAAAGCCCCTGATGGATGCTGACAGGTGACGTCCCGCTCCTGATGGGGCAGAATTAGGCCATTCGGCCCATCGTCTACTCCACCATTCAATCGTGGGTGATCTATTTCTCCCTCCTAACCTCATTCTCCTCCCTTCTCCCCATAACCCCTGACACCCGCACTAATCAAGAATATATCTATGTTTGCCTTAAAAATATCCATTGACTGCCTCCACAGCCTTCTGTGGCAATGAATTCCACAGATTCACCAACCTCTAACGAAAGAAATTCCTCCTTATCTCCTTCCTAAAAGAACGTCCTTTAATACTGAAGCTATGATCTGTGGTCCAAGACACTCACGCTAGTGGAAACATCATCTCCACATCCACTCTATCCAGGTCTTTGACTATTCAGTAAGTTTCAATGAGGTCCCCCCTCATCCTTCTAAACTCCGGCGAATACAGGCCCAGTGCCATCAAATCCCCATCCATATGTAAACACACTCATTCCTGGGTGTTGACAGCTGAAGCCCTGCCCTAGATGGGTGCTGACATGTGAGGCTCTGCTTCTGATACATCAGCACCCAACATGGTCCGCCCCTGTGTTTCCAGTCCAGACCCGGCACCCCAGGGTGTCAGCACCAGGGGGCGCTCTCAGGCGAGGGTGAGGGCATCAGCTCAACGCTGATGAAGTCAGCTCAGACTGGACCGTGGGTTGTGATCATTGCATTACACTGGCTGCAGATTCACAATCCCTGCTGCACTGTGGGACCAGGTACAATTTATAATGTTTACAAACCTCATTTCAGGTCTCCATCCCAGTGTGAGAGACGGGGAGGTGATCAGGACAGTTTGTCGTAACTGGAATAGCGATTCCTGTCACAAAAAGCTTGAGATCAAGGTGAAAAACTGCACGGGGTTCTTTGTGTATCGGCTGGTACCCATGGGGTGCTGTGAGAACGTATATTGTACAGGTACGTCCCTGTTCTCCATGACGCATCTGGGAGGCTGTGGGGTAAATCCGGGAATTGCCCAATCAGCAATTTTCCAAACCGATCCGTATTTGTGATCATCTCAGTTCACAGTCCCACACCGACTGTCTGAACCAAACCCCACCCCGTCACTGACCCCAACACACAGGCAGGATGGCCCCTGTCCCAGCTCACCCACCCACCCATTGCCCCCACCCAGTCACTGACCCACCCACCCATTGCCCCCACCCAGTCACTGACCCACCCACCCATTGCCCCCACCCTGTCCCTGACCCACCCACCCATTGCCCCCACCCTATCACTGACCCACCCACCCATTGCCCCCTCCCTGTCCCTGACCCACCCACCCATTGCCCCCACCCTGTCCCTGACCCACCCACCCATTGCCCCCTCCCTGTCCCTGACCCACCCACCCATTGCCCCCACCCTATCACTGACCCACCCACCCATTGCCCCCTCCCTGTCCCTGACCCACCCATTGCTCCCACCCTGTCCCTGACCCACCCACCCATTGCCCCCACCCTATCCCTGACCCACCCACCCATTGCCCCCACCCTGTCCCTGACCCACCCACCCATTGCCCCCTCCCTGTCCCTGACCCACCCACCCATTGCCCCCACCCTATCACTGACCCACCCACCCATTGCCCCCTCCCTGTCCCTGACCCACCCATTGCTCCCACCCTGTCCCTGACCCACCCACCCATTGCCCCCACCCTATCCCTGACCCACCCACCCATTGCCCCCACCCTGTCCCTGACCCACCCACCCATTGCCCCCTCCCTGTCCCTGACCCACCCATTGCTCCCACCCTGTCCCTGACCCACCTACCCATTGCCCCCACCCTGTCCCTGACCCACCCACCCATTGCCCCCACCCTGTCACTGACCCACCCATTACCCCCACCCTGTCACTGACCCACCCATTGCCCCCACCCTGTCACTGACCCACCCATTGCTCCCACCCTGTCCCTGACCCACCCACCCATTGCCCCCACCCTGTCACTGACCCACCCACCCATTGCCCCCACCCTGTCCCTGACCCACCCACCCATTGCCCCCACCCTGTCACTGACCCACCCACCCATTGCCCCCACCCTGTCCCTGACCCACCCACCCATTGCCCCCACCCTGTCCCTGACCCACCCACCCAATGCCCCCACCCTATCCCTGACCCACCCACCCATTGCCCCCACCCTATCCCTGACCCACCCAATGCCCCCACCCTATCCCTGACCCACCCACCCATTGCCCCCACCCTGTCCCTGACCCACCCACCCATTGCCCCCACCCTGTCACTGACCCACCCACCCATTGCCCCCACCCTGTCCCTGACCCACCCACCCAATGCCCCCACCCTATCCCTGACCCACCCACCCATTGCCCCCACCCTGTCACTGACCCACCCATTGCCCCCACCCTGTCACTGACCCACCCACCCATTGCCCCCACCCTGTCACTGACACACCCACCCATTGCCCCCACCCTGTCACTCACCCACCCACCCATTACCCCCACCCTGTCCCTGACCCACCCACCCATTGCCCCCACCCTGTCCCTGACCCACCCACCCAATGCCCCCACCCTATCCCTGACCCACCCACCCATTGCCCCCACCCTATCCCTGACCCACCCAATGCCCCCACCCTATCCCTGACCCACCCACCCATTGCCCCCACCCTGTCCCTGACCCACCCACCCATTGCCCCCACCCTGTCACTGACCCACCCAATGCCCCCACCCTATCCCTGACCCACCCACCCATTGCCCCCACCCTATCCCTGACCCACCCAATGCCCCCACCCTGTCACTGACACACCCACCCATTGCCCCCACCCTGTCCCTGACCCACCCACCCATTGCCCCCACCCTGTCCCTGACCCACCCACCCATTGCCCCCACCCTGTCCCTGACCCACCCACCCAATGCCCCCACCCTATCCCTGACCCACCCACCCATTGCCCCCACCCTGTCACTGACCCACCCATTGCCCCCACCCTGTCACTGACCCACCCACCCATTGCCCCCACCCTGTCACTGACACACCCACCCATTGCCCCCACCCTGTCACTCACCCACCCACCCATTACCCCCACCCTGTCCCTGACCCACCCACCCATTGCCCCCACCCTGTCCCTGACCCACCCACCCATTGCCCCCACCCTGTCACTCACCCACCCACCCATTGCCCCCACCCTGTCCCTGACCCACCCACCCATTGCCCCCACCCTGTCACTCACCCACCCACCCATTGCCCCACCCTGTCACTGACCCACCCATTGCCCCCACCCTGTCACTGACACACCCACCCATTGCCCCCACCCTGTCACTCACCCACCCACCCATTACCCCCACCCTGTCCCTGACCCACCCACCCATTGCCCCCACCCTGTCCCTGACCCACCCACCCAATGCCCCCACCCTGTCACTGACACACCCACCCATTGCCCCCACCCTGTCACTGACACACCCACCCATTGCCCCACCCTGTCACTCACCCACCCACCCATTGCCCCCACCCTGTCACTGACCCACCCATTGCCCCCACCCTGTCACTCACCCACCCACCCATTGCCCCCACCCTGTCACTCACCCACCCACCCATTGCCCCCACCCTGTCACTGACACACCCACCCATTGCCCCCACCCTGTCACTCACCCACCTCACGTGCAAGACGTCCTCTGACCCAGCTCACCGAATCACTCATTGCCTCCATCCTTTATGGACAAGACAATTCCCTCGTTCCCCACTCGCCCAGGTCCTAGCTGTCCCCTCCTGCTCCCCCTCCCCCCCGCGGGACATAGTTACCACCCACTTGTAACCTTTCTCCACCCCCACCACGTCTGGTAAGCAACCAAACCATGCTACTCCTCCCCAGGTCCCCGCTGATATGTGTATTCCCGTACACCGGCTGCTCTCTCAACCATCCCCTCCCCTCACCGTCCCCTCCCCCCACCGAGAACCAGCCGTTTCAACCCCGACCCCTCCGGGACCCTCTGTCCCCTCTCCTACCCTTGGATCCAGCCATCGATTCCCTCCCGCATCCCATCCCATCCCATCCGTCCCTCCCCCCGACCCTCCTCACCCCCCTTCTATGATACCCAGCCATCCCGTCCACTCCCCCCACACCTCTCCCACAACCCAGCCGTCCGCTCTACCCACCTCCAATCCATCCGCCCATAGAGCTAAGTCATATCCCCTCCCCCACCCCAGTATCTGACCGTCCCCTCCCCCATCCCAGTACCTGGCCGTCCCCTCCCCCACCCCAGTATCTGACCGTCCCCTCACCCACCCCAGTGTCTGACCGTCCCCTACACCCCAGTATCTGGCCGTCACCTACACCCCAGTATCTGACGGTCCCCTCCCCCACCCCAGTATCTGACCGTCCACTACACCACCCCAGTATCTGACCGTCCCCTCCCCCACCCCAGTATCTGGCCGTCCCCTCCCCCACCCCAGTATCTGGCCGTCCCCTCCCCCACCCCAGTATTTCGCCGTCCCCTCCCCACCCCAGTATCTGGCCGTCCCCTACACCCCAGTATCTGACCGTCCCCTCCCCCACCCCAGTATCTGACCGTCCCCTCCCCACCCCAGTATCCGGCTGTCACCTCTCCCACCCCAGTATCTGACCGTCCCCTCCCCACCCCAGTATCTGACCGTCCCCTCCCCTACACCCCAGTATCTGTCCGTCCCCTCCCCCACCCCAGTATCTGACCGTCCCCTCCCCTACACCCCAGTATCTGACCGTCCCCTCCCCACCCCAGTATCTGGCCGTCCCGTCCCCCACCCCAGTATCTGACCGTCCCCTCCCCCACCCCAGTATCTGACCGTCCCCTACACCCCAGTATCTGACCGTCCCCTCCCCACCCCAGTATCTGGCCGTCCCCTCCCCCACCCCAGTATTTGACCGTCCCCTACACCCCAGTATCTGACCGTCCCCTCCCCTACACCCCAGTATCTGACCGTCCCCTCCCCCACCCCAGTATCTGGCCGTCCCCTCCCCATCCCAGTATCTGACCGTCCCCTACACCCCAGTATCTGACCGTCCCCTCCCCTAAACCCCAGTATCTGGCCGTCCCCTCCCCACCCCAGTATCTGGCCGTCCCCTCCCCCACCCCAGTATCTGACCGTCCCCTCCCCCACCGCAGTATCTGACCGTCCCCTCCCCCACCCCAGTATCTGACCGTCCCCTCCCCCACCCCAGTATCTAGCCGTCCCCTCCCCCACCCCAGTATCTGACCGTCCCCTCCCCCACCCCAGTATCTGGCCGTCCCCTACCCCACCCCAGTACCTGACCGTCCCCTACACCCCAGTATCTGGCCGTCCTCTACACCCCAGTATCTGGCCGTCCCCTCCCCCACCCCAGTATCTGGCCGTCCCGTCCCCCACCCCAGAATCTGACCGTCCCCTCCCCCACCCCAGTATCTGTCCGTCACCTACACCCCAGTATCTGGCCGTCCCCTCCCCCACCCCAGTATCTGGCCGTCCCCTCGCCCACCCCAGCACCTGACCGTCCCCTCCCCCACCCCAGTATCTGGCCGTCCCCTCCCCCACCCCAGTATCTGGCCGTCCCCTCGCCCACCCCAGCACCTGACCGTCCCCTCCCCCACCCCAGTATCTGGCCGTCCCGTCCCCCACCCCAGTATCTGGCCGTCCCCTCCCCCACCCCAGTATCTGGCCGTCCCCCCCAACCCGGTATCTGTCCGTCCCCTCGCCCACCCCAGTATCTGGCCGTCCCGTCCCCCACCCCAGTATCTGGCCGTCCCCTCCCCCACCCCAGTATCTGGCCGTCCCCTCCCCCACCCCAGTATCTGGCCGTCCCCTCCCCCACCCCAGTTTCTGACCGTCCCCTCCCCCACCCCAGTATCTGGCCGTCCCCTCCTCCACCCCAGTATCTGACCGTCCCCTCCCCCACCCCAGTATCTGGCCGTCCCCTCCCCCACCCCAGTATCTGGCCGTCCCCTCCTTACCCCAGTATCTGACCCTCCCCCACCTCAGTATCTGACCGACACCTCCCCCACCCCAGTATCTGGCCGTCCCCTCCCCCACACCAGTATTTGACCGTCCCCTCGCCAGTATCTGACCGTCCCCTCCCCCACCCCAGTATCTGACCGTCCCCTCCCCCACCCCATTATCTGACCGTCCCCTCCCCCACCCCAGTATCTGACCGTCCCCTCCCCCACCCCAGTATCTTACCGTCCCCTCCCCCACCCCAGTATCTGACCGTCCCCTCCCCCACCGCAGTATCTGACCGTCCCCTCCCCACCCCAGTATCTGACCGTCCCCTCCCCCACCCCAGTATCTAGCCGTCCCCTCCCCCACCCCAGTATCTGACCGTCCCCTACACCCCAGTATCTGACCGTCCCCTCCCCACCCCAGTATCTGGCCGTCCCCTCCCCCACCCCAGTATTTGACCGTCCCCTACACCCCAGTATCTGACCGTCCCCTCCCCTACACCCCAGTATCTGACCGTCCCCTCCCCCACCCCAGTATCTGGCCGTCCCCTCCCCATCCCAGTATCTGACCGTCCCCTACACCCCAGTATCTGACCGTCCCCTCCCCTAAACCCCAGTATCTGGCCGTCCCCTCCCCACCCCAGTATCTGGCCGTCCCCTCCCACACCCCAGTATCTGACCGTCCCCTCCCCCACCGCAGTATCTGACCGTCCCCTCCCCACCCCAGTATCTGACCGTCCCCTCCCCCACCCCAGTATCTAGCCGTCCCCTCCCCCACCCCAGTATCTGACCGTCCCCTCCCCCACCCCAGTATCTGGCCGTCCCCTACCCCACCCCAGTACCTGACCGTCCCCTACACCCCAGTATCTGGCCGTCCTCTACACCCCAGTATCTGGCCGTCCCCTCCCCCACCCCAGTATCTGGCCGTCCCGTCCCCCACCCCAGAATCTGACCGTCCCCTCCCCCACCCCAGTATCTGTCCGTCACCTACACCCCAGTATCTGGCCGTCCCCTACACCCCAGTATCTGACGGTCCTCTCCCCCACCCCAGTATCTGACCGTCCCCTACACCACCCCAGTATCTGGCCGTCCCCTCCCCCACCCCAGTATCTGGCCGTCCCCTCGCCCACCCCAGCACCTGACCGTCCCCTCCCCCACCCCAGTATCTGGCCGTCCCGTCCCCCACCCCAGTATCTGGCCGTCCCCTCCCCCACCCCAGTATCTGGCCGTCCCCCCCAACCCGGTATCTGTCCGTCCCCTCGCCCACCCCAGTATCTGGCCGTCCCGTCCCCCACCCCAGTATCTGGCCGTCCCCTCCCCCACCCCAGTATCTGGCCGTCCCCTCCCCCACCCCAGTATCTGGCCGTCCCCTCCCCCACCCCAGTTTCTGACCGTCCCCTCCCCCACCCCAGTATCTGGCCGTCCCCTCCTCCACCCCAGTATCTGACCGTCCCCTCCCCACCCCAGTATCTGGCCGTCCCCTCCCCCACCCCAGTATTTGACCGTCCCCTCGCCAGTATCTGACCGTCCCCTCCCCCACCCCAGTATCTGACCGTCCCCCACCCCAGTATCTGGCAGTCCCCTCCACCACCCCAGTATCTGACCCTCCCCTCCCCCACCCCAGTATCTGACCATCCCCTCCCCCACCCCAGTATCTGGCCGTCCCCTCCCTCACCCCAGTATATGGCCGTCCCCTCCCCCACCCCAGTATCTGACCGTCCCCCACCCCAGTATCTGACCGTCCCCCACCCCAGTATCTGACCGTCCCCTACACCCCAGTATCTGGTCGTCCCCTCCCCCACCCCGGTATCTGACCGTCCCCTCCCCCACCCCAGTATCTGGCCGTCCCCTCCCCCACCCCAGTATCTGACCGTCCCCTCCCCCTCCCCAGTATCTGATCGTCCCCTCCCCAACTCAGTATCTGACCGTCCCCTCCCCCACCACAGTATCTGGCCGTCCCCTCCCCCACCCCAGTATCTGACGTCCCCTCCCCCACCCCAGTATCTGACCGTCCCCGACACCCCAGTATTTGGCCGTCCCCTCACCCCAGTATCTGACCGTCCCCTCCCCCACCCCAGTATCTGGCCGTCCCCTACACCCCAGTATCTGGCCGTCCCCTCCCTCACCCCAGTATCTTACCGTCCCCTGCACCCCAGTATCTGACCGTCCCCTCCCCCTCCCCAGTATCTGGCCGTCCCCTACACCCCAGTATCTGACCGTCACCTCCCCCACCCCAGTATCTGGCCATCCCCTCCCCCACCCCAGTATCTGACCGTCCCCTACACCCCAGTATCTGGCCGTCCCCTCCCCCACCCCAGTATCTGACCGTCCCCTCCCCCACCCCAGTATCTGGCCATCCCCTCCCCCACCCCAGTATCTGACCGTCCCCTACACCCCAGTATCTGACCGTCCCCTCCCCCACCCCAGTATCTGGCCGTCCCCTCCCCCACCCCAGTATCTGGCCGTCCCCTCCCCCACCCCAGTATCTGACCGTCCCCTCCCCCACCCCAGTATCTGGCCGTCCCCTCCCCCAACCCAGTATCTGGCCGTCCCCTCCCCACCCCAGTATCTGACCCTCCCCTCCCCCACCCCAGTATCTGACCGTCCCCTCCCCCACCCCAGTATCTGGCCGTCCCCTACACCCCAGTATCTGGCCGTCCCCTCCCCCACCCCAGTATCTGACCGTCCCCTCCCCCACCCCAGTATCTGACCGTCCCCGACACCCCAGTATCTGACCATCCCCTACACCCCAGTACTGGCCGTCCCCTACACCCCAGTATCTGGCCGTCCCCTCCCCCACCCCAGTATCTGACCATCCCCTCCCCCACCCCAGTACTGGCCGTCCCCTACACCCCAGTATCTGGCCGTCCCCTCCCCCACCCCAGTATCTGACCGTCCCCTACACCCCAGTATCTGACCCTCCCCTACACCCCAGTATCTGACCGTCCCCTCCCCACCCCAGTATCTGTCCGTCCCCTACACCTCAGTATCTGACCGTCCCCTCCCCACCCCAGTATCTGACCGTACCCTACACACCAGTATCTGGCCGTCCCCTCCCCCACCCCAGTATCTGACCGTCCCCTACACCCCAGTATCTGACCGTCCCCTACACCCCAGTATCTGGCCGTCCCCTCCCCCACCCCAGTATCTGACCGTCCCCTACACCCCAGTATCTGACCCTCCCCTACACCCCAGTATCTGACCGTCCCCTCCCCCACCCCAGTATCTGTCCGTCCCCTACACCCCAGTATCTGACCGTCCCCTCCCCCACCCCAGTATCTGGCCGTCCCCTCCCCCACCCCAGTATCTGGCCGTCCCCTCCCACACCCCAGTATCTGACCGTCCCCTCCCCCACCCCAGTATCTGGCCGTCCCCTCCCCCACCCCAGTATCTGGCCGTCCCCTCCCCTCCCCAGTATCTGACCGTCCCCTACACCCCGGTATCTGACCGTCCCCTCCCCCACCCCAGTATCTGGCCGTCCCCTCCCCACCCCAGTATCTGGCCGTCCCCTCCCCCAGCCCAGTATCTGACCCTCCCCTCCCCCACCCCAGTATCTGACCGTCCCCTCCCCCACCCCAGTATCAGGCCGTCCCCTCCCCACCCCAGTATCTGACCCTCCCCCACCTCAGTATCTGGCCGTCACCTCCCCCACCCCAGTATCTGGCCGTCCCCTCCCCCACCCCAGTATCTGACCGTCCTCAACACCCCAGTATCTGGCAGTCCCCTCCCCCACTCCAGTATCTGGCCGTCCCCTCCCCCACCCCAGTATCTGGCCGTCCCCTACACCCCAGTATCTGCCCGTCCCCTACACCCCAGTATCTGGCCGTCCCCTACACCCCAGTATCTGGCCGTCCCCTCCCCCACCCCAGTATCTGGCCGTCCCCTACCCCCACCCCAGTATCTGGCCGTCCCCTACACCCCAGTATCTGGCCGGCCCCTACACCCACCCCAGTATCTGTCCGTCTCCTCCCCAGTATCTGGCCGTCCCCTCCCCCACCCCAGTATCTGACCGACCCCTCCCCCACCCCAGTATCTGACCGACCCCTCCCCCACCCCAGTATCTGACCCTCCCCCACCTCAGTATCTGCCCGTCCCCTCCCCCACCCCAGTATCTGGCCGACCCCTCCCCACCCCAGTATCTGGCCGTCCCCCCCACGCCAGTATCTGACCGTCCCCTCCCCACCCCAGTATCTGTCCGTCCCCTACACCCCAGTATCTGTCCGTCACCTACACCCCAGTATCTGACCGTCCCCTCCCCCACCCCAGTATCTGTCCGTCACCTACACCCCAGTATCTGTCCGTCCCCTCGCCCACCCCAGCACCTGACCGTCCACTACACCCCAGTATCTGGCCGTCCTCTACACCCCAGTATCTGGCCGTCCCCTCCCCCACCCCAGTATCTGGCCGTCCCCTTCACCCCAGTATCTGACCGTCCACTAAACCCCAGTATCTCACCATCCTCTACACCCCAGTATCTGACCGTCCCCTCCCCCACCCCAGTATCTGGCCGTCCCCTCCCCACCCCAGTATCTGACCGTCCCCTCCCCCACCCCAGTATCTGGCCGTCCCCTACACCCCAGTATCTGACCGTCCCCTCGCCCACCCCAGTATCTGACCATCCCCTCCCCCACCCCAGTATCTGGCCGTCCCCTACACCCCAGTATCTGACCGTCCCCTCCCCCACCCCAGTATCTGGCCGTCCCCTACACCCCAGTATCTGGCTGTCCTCTGCACCCCAGTATCTGGCCGTCCCGTCCCCCACCCCAGTATCTGGCCGTCCCGTCCCCCACCCCAGTATCTGGCCGTCCTCTACACCCCAGTATCTGACCGTCCCCTACACCCCAGTATCTGGCCGTCCCCTCCCCCACCCCAGTATCTGACCGTCCCCTCCTCCACCCCAGTGTCTGGCCGTCCCCCCCACCCCAGTATCTGACCGTCCCCTCCCCCACCCCAGTATCTGACCGTCCCCTCCCCACCCCAGTATCTGACCGTCCCCTCCCCACCCCAGTATCTGTCCGTCCCCTCCACCACCCCAGTATCTGTCCGTCCCCTCCCCATCTCAGTATCTGACCGTCCCCTCCCCCACCCCAGTATCTGACCGTCCCCTCCCCCACCCCAGTATCTGACCTTCCCCTCCCCCACCCCAGTATCTGACCGTCCCCTCCCCCACCCCAGTATCTGACCGTCCCCTCCCCCACCCCAGTATCTGACCGTCCCCTCGACCACCCCAGTATCTGTCCGTCCCCTCCCCCACCCCAATATCTGACCGTCCTCTACCCCACCCCAGTATCTGACCGTCTCCTCCCCACCCCAGTATCTGTCCTTCCCCTCCCCTACACCCCAGTATCTGACCGTCCCCTCTCCCACCCCAGTATCTGTCCGTCCCCTCCCCCACCCCAGTATCTGTCCGTCCTCTACACCCCAGTATCTGACCGTCCCCTACACCCCAGTATCCGACTGTTCTCTCCCCACCCCAGTATCTGACCGTCCCCGACCCCACCCCAGTACCTGACCGTACCCTCCCCCACCCCAGTATCTGTCCGTCCCCTACACCCCAGTATCTGGCCGTCCCCTCGACCACCCCAGTATCTGACCGTCCCCTACACCCCAGTATCTGACCGTCCCCTCCCCTACACCCCAGTATCTGACCGTCCCCTACACCCCAGTATCTGACCGTCCCCTCCCCCACCCCAGTATCTGAACATCCCCTCCCCCACCCCAGTATCTGACCGTCCCCTCCCCCACCCCAGTATCTGTCCGTCCCCTCCCCCACCCCAGTATCTGGCCGTCCCCTCCCCCACCCCAGTATCTGGCCGTCCCCTCCCCCACCCCAGTATCTGGCCGTCCCCTCCCCACCCCAGTATCTGGCCGTCCCCTCCCCCACCCCAGTATCTGGCCGTCACCTACACCAGTATCTGGCCGTCCCCCACACCCCAGTATCTGACCATCCCCTCCCCAACCCCAGTATCTGACCGTCCCCTCCCCCACCCCAGTATCTGACCGTCCCCTTCACCCCAGTATCTGGCCGTCCCCTCCCCCACCCCAGTATCTGGCCGTCCCCTACACCCCAGTTTCTGGCCGTCCCGTCCCCCACCCCAGTATCTGGCCGTCCCCTCCCCCACCCCAGTATCTGACCGTCCCCTCCCCCACCCCAGTATCTGACCGTCCCCTTCACCCCAGTATCTGGCCGTCCCCTCCCCCACCCCAGTATCTGGCCGTCCCCTACACCCCAGTATCTGACCATCCCCTCCCACACCCCAGTATCTGACCGTCCCCTACACCCCAGTATCTGACCGTCCCCTCCCCCACCCCAGTATCTGACCGTCCCCTACACCCCAGTATCTGACCGTCCCCTCCCACACCCCAGTATCTGACCGTCCCCTACACCCCAGTATCTGGCCGTCCCCTCCCCCACCCCAGTATCTGACCGTCCCCTCCCCCACCCCAGTATCTGGCCGTCCCCTCCCCCACCCCAGTATCTGACCGTCCCCTCCCACACCCCAGTATCTGGCCGTCCCCTACACCCCAGTATCTGGCCGTCCCCTCCCCCACCCCAGTATCTGACCGTCCCCTACACTCCAGTATCTGGCCGACCCCTCCCCCACCCCAGTATCTGGCCGTCCCCTCCCCCACCCCAGTATCTGACCGTCCCCTCCCACACCCCAGTATCTGGCCGTCCCCTCCCCCACCCCAGTATCTGACCGTCCCCTACACTCCAGTATCTGGCCGACCCCTACACCCCAGTATCTGACTGTCCCCTCCCCCACCCCAGTATCTGGCCGTCCCCTCCCCCACCCCAGTATCTGACCGTCCCCTCCCACACCCCAGTATCTGGCCGTCCCCTACACCCCAGTATCTGGCCGTCCCCTCCCCCACCCCAGTATCTGACCGTCCCCTACACTCCAGTATCTGGCCGACCCCTACACCCCAGTATCTGACTGTCCCCTCCCCCACCCCAGTATCTGGCCGACCCCTCCCCCACCCCAGTATCTGGCCGACCCCTACACCCCAGTATCTGACCGTCCCCTCCCGCACCCCAGTATCTGACCGTCCCCTCCCCCACACCAGTATCTGGCCGTCCCCTACACCCCAGTATCTGACCGTCCCCTACACCCCAGTATCTGACCGTCCCCTACACCCCAGTATCTGGCCGACCCCTCCCCCACCCCAGTATCTGGCCGACCCCTCCCCCACCCCAGTATCTGGCCGTCCCCTCCCCCACCCCAATATCTGACCGTCCCCTACTCCAGCACACAGTCGTCCCCTCCCCACTTCGTCACCCAGAACAGACTCATCCCCTCCTCCAATGTCCGAGCCGTCCCTCCCCTGGGATGAGGGAGAGATGAGAGGGTGATGGGGAGAGAGTGGGAAAGAAGTGGAGGGGTAGTCAGCCTGGGGAGAGAGGGTGAAGGAGCAGGAGGGGGAAAGTCAGGGTCTGGGATGGGGATGGAGGGAGCCGGGGAGTGTGCAATGAAACGAGCGCATAGAGACAGAAGATGTGCACTGAGTAACGGCTGGAATGATGGCATGGAGGGAGAGGGGAGCAGAGCAGAGCAGACTGATGCAGGAGAGGGCTGGACAATGTGGATCACCAGAGACTGGTGTTGGCCGCGCACTTTGGTCACCTTCCATCCCACAGAGCTGCTGGATTATTTCCCCACTCCACCCACTGTCTGTCCACACTTTATTACAGATCCAGCCTCCGTACCAACTGAGGAACCCCAGGAAACAACAACCAAACCCCGGGAGGATTTGTCCACCGTCCCAGAACCAGATACAAGCTCAGGTATCGTATCGTTGGAGCAGTGAAGGGAGAGGAGGGGAGGGTGACGAGAGTGTGAGGTTGGGGTTGGGAGAAGGTTTCAAGATTTCGTGTCACATGTACCAATTAAGGTACAGTGAGATTTGAGTTACCATACAGCCATACTAAGTGAAAAGCAACAAGACACACAGCCACACCAAATAAAATTTAACACAAACATCCACCACAGCGGATTCCACGTTCCCCACTGTGATGCATTTTGGTAGGACAAATCAAAATAGGACGTACATGGTAAATGGTAGGGAATTGAGGAATGCAGTGGAACAGAGGGATCTGGGAATAACTGTGCATTGTTCCCTGAAGGTGGAATCTCATGTGGATAGGGTGGTGAAGAAGGCGTTTGGTATGCTTGCCTTTATATATCAGAGCATCGAGTATAGAAGTTGGGATGTAATGTTGAAATTGTACAGGGCATTGGTGAGGCCGAATCTGGAGTATGGTGTGCAGTTCTGGTCGCCAAATTATAGGAAGGATGTCGACAAAATGGAGAGGGTGCAGAGGAGATTTACTAGAATGTTGCCTGGGTTTCAGCACTTAAGCTACAGAGAGAGGTTGAACGGGTTGGGTCTTTATTCTGTGGAGCGTAGAAGGTTGAGGGGGGACTTGATAGAGGTTTTAAAAATTTTAAGAGGGACGGACAGAGTTGACGTGGGTAGGCTTTTCCCTTTGAGAGTGGGGAAGATTCCAACAAGGGGACATAACCTCAGAATTAAGGGACAAAAGTTTAGGGGTAACATGAGGGGGAACTTCTTTACTCAGAGGGTGGTGGCTGTATGGAATGAGCTTCCGGTGGAAGTGGTGGAGGCAGGCTCGATTTTATTATTTAAGAGTAAATTGGATAGGTATATGGATAGGAGGGGATTGGAGGGTTATGTTCTGAGAGCAGGTAGATGAGACTAGGTCAGGGAAAATGGTCGGCGTGGACTGGTAGGGCCGAACGGGGCTGTTTCCGTGCTGTAATTGTTATATGGTTATATGGTTATATGGAAGGTAATAAAGTTCAGTCAGCTTCCTCTTTGTTCTCCCGCGGTCGTGGCTGTTGAACCATCCGTTGTTGAACCATCCCGATCAAACCTCAGCAGCCGACGGTCTAAGCCTCGCGTCGGGATGATGGAAACTCCCTCTTCATACCGGAGACCGCAGGCTTCACGATGTTAACGTCCACTAGCCCCGCGGTTGGAGCTCTCAGCAGTCGAACCCTGGCAAAGTGATCGGTGCTCCGCGATGTTAAAGTCTGGGCATGAAGCGCAGGGCCGGTCTCCAGGAAAGGCCACCAACTCCTCGATGTTAGGCCGCAGGGGGGATGGAGATACGATACAGAAGGATTGAAACAAAGTTCCCCCCCCCCCCCACCCCCACACCCCCACATAAAACAAACCAAGAAACACGAAAACATACTTTTAACACAAACTTAAAACAACAAAAACAAAAGGAAGGACAAACAGACTGTTGGCGAAGCAGCCAGTACTGGTGGCGCCACCCGGTGGAATTTGAAGTGGGGGAGGAGAGAGTGCAGGTTGTGAGGGAGGGGAGAGTGCAGGGTGGGAGGGAGGAGAGAGTGCAGGGTGAGAGGGAGGAGAGAGAGTGCAGGGTGAGAGGGAGGGGAGAGTGCAGGGTGGGAGGGAGGAGAGAGTGCAGGGTGGGAGGGAGGAGAGAGTGCAGGGTGGGAGGGAGGGGAGAGTGCAGGGTGAGAGGGAGGGGAGAGTGCAGGGTGGGAGGGAGGGGAGAGTGCAGGGTGGGAGGGAGGAGAGAGTGCAGGGTGAGAGGGAGGGGAGAGTGCAGGGTGGGAGGGAGGAGAGTGCAGGGTGGGAGGGAGGGGAGAGTGCAGGGTGGGAGGGAGGAGAGAGTGCAGGGTGAGAGGGAGGGGAGAGTGCAGGGTGGGAGGGAGGAGAGTGCAGGGTGGGAGGGAGGAGAGAGTGCAGGGTGAGCGGGAGGAGAGAGTGCAGGGTGAGAGGGAGGGGAGAGTGCAGGGTGGGAGGGAGGAGAGTGCAGGGTGGGAGGGAGGGGAGAGTGCAGGGTGAGAGGGAGGAGAGAGTGCAGGGTGGGAGGGAGGGGAGAGTGCAGGGTGAGAGGGAGGAGAGAGTGCAGGGTGGGAGGGAGGGGAGAGCGTGGGCGGGGTGGGAGGGAGGAGAGAGTGCAGGGTGGGAGGGAGGAGAGAGTGCAGGGTGGGAGGGAGGAGAGAGTGCAGGGTGTGCGGGAGGAGAGAGTGCAGGGTGGGAGGGAGGAGAGAGTGCAGGGTGAGAGGGAGGAGAGAGTGCAGGGTGAGAGGGAGGAGAGAGTGCAGGGTGGGAGGGAGGAGAGAGTGCAGGGTGGGAGGGAGGGGAGAGCACTGGTTGGGAGGGAGGGGAGAGTGCAGGGTGGGAGGGAGGAGAGAGTGCAGGGTGTGCGGGAGGAGAGAGTGCAGGGTGGGAGGGAGGAGAGAGTGCAGGGTGAGAGGGAGGAGAGAGTGCAGGGTGGGAGGGAGGGAGGAGAGAGTGCAGGGTGAGAGGGAGGAGAGAGTGCAGGGTGGGAGGGAGGAGAGAGTGCAGGGTGAGAGGGAGGAGAGAGTGCAGGGTGAGAGGGAGGAGAGGTCGCGGGTGAGAGGGATGAAGGATCGAGGGGTGGGGAAGGAGAGAGCGAGGGGTGGGTAGAAGAGGGCTTGGTGTGGGGGGAGGTGGTAATGGGATAGGGGAGGAGAGAATGTGGGATGGGGAACTGTGCGGTGAGGGGGAGGAGATCAGGGGCAGAGGGACGAGAGAGCACAGGGCGGGGTTGGAGTGAACACGTGGCGAGTGGAGGTGAGAGGGTGGGGACAGGAGGGAGCGAGGGATAGGGGTGGAGACACTGACGTGGGGGGGGGGGGGATGTGTGGAGGGACGAGAGAGTCGAGGAGGAACAAGGAAGTGTGGCGTGGACCATATTTGAGGAGTGTGCAATTGTCAAGGCGAGATGTGTGACCTGTGAGTCCTGGTGTGTGTTGGTGTTAACACGGACTGGTGACACTTAGCTATTTTAGTGCATTTTTACTTTCCCATCCTCCGTGCCCTCCCCCTTTCTCCTCTTCAAGATCCACCGTCGGACACAACTCAGGAACGGCAGGGAGTAACGACTGGAGACTCTGGTCAGGGTTTGACCAGTGACCCAGCAGGGTCTGCAAGCTGAGTTATCAGTGGTGGGGACCATGACACTTAGATCAGGACAGCACAGGGTCATGTCATTTGGCCCACAATATCCACACATGATGCCAACTTAAACTGATCTCTGGATACACATATCACTCCATTTCCTGCGTAACCATGTGCCTAACCAAAAGACTATTAAAAGCAACTGGAACATAGTGGCACATAGAACAGTCGAGCACAGGAACTGGTCCATCGAACCACAATGTACATGCCGAACATAATGCCAAATTAAACTGTGTGCGTAACCAAAAGATTCTTAAAACTCACTGTCAAGAGACAGCACGGGGCGGGGGGAGGTGAAAGTTTGGGTTTAGGGGAAAGGAGAGGAGAGAGCGAGCAGTGGGGGCAGAGTCAGTGTGGTAGGGAGGGAGATGAGGAGGTGGTGTGGGGGTGGGACAGACTTGAGGAGTCGAGGAGGAACAAGGAAGTACGGAGTGGACCGTGTTTGAGGAGTGTTTAATGTTAAAGGGGAGATGTGTGCCCTAGAGTCATAGAGTGATGCAGCATGCAAACAAGCCCTTCAGCCCAATGTGCCCACACCGGCCAACATGTCCCAGCTATACTTGGACCACCTGCCCGCGTTTGCCCATATCCCACTAAACCTGTCACATCCATGTACTTGTATCACTGTCTCTTAAATGTTGGGACAGTGCCTGCCTCAACTACCTCCTCTAGCAGATTGATCCATATCCCCAACACCCTTTGTGTGAAAAAGTTACACCTCAGATTCATATTAATCTGTTCCCCTTCACCTTAAACCTATGTCTTTTGTCCTTGATTCACCTACTTTGGGCAACAGACTCAAGGGCAAGAGACTGCATCTGCCCGATCTATTCCTCTCAGGATTTTATACACTTATATGAGATCACCCCTTCATCCTCCTGTGAGACTTGGTGTGTGTTGGTATTAGCACGGACTGGTGATTCTTTGTCTTTGCAGCTGATTTTCCTCCTGATCAGCTATTTAGTACATTTTTACTCTCTCACCCTCCCTCCCCTACCTTATTTCTATTATTCCAGATCCATTGATGGACACAACTCAGGAACATTAGGGAGTAATGACCGGAGACTGGTCAGGGTTTGACCAGTGACCCAGTAGGGGTCTGCAAGCTCAGGTATCAGTGGTGGGGAGTAATGACCGGAGACTCTGGTCAGGGTTTGACCAGTGACCCAGTAGGGGTCTGCAAGCTCAGGTATCAGTGGTGGGGAGTAATGACCGGTGACTGGTCAGGGTTTGACCAGTGACCCAGTAGGGGTCTGCAAGCTCAGGTATCAGTGGTGGGGTGTAATGCCCGGAGTCTCTGGTCAGGGTTTGACCAGTGACCCAGTAGGGGTCTGCAAGCTCAGGTATCAGTGGTGGGGAGTAATGACCGGAGACTCTGATCAGGGTTTGACCAGTGACCCAGTAGGGGTCTGCAAGCTCAGGTATCAGTGGTGGGGAGTAATGACCAGAGACTCTGGTCAGGGTTTGACCAGTGACCCAGTAGGGGTCTGCAAGCTCAGGTATCAGTGGTGGGGAGTAGGGAACAGTAGAGCATCGGAACAGGCCCATCGGACAACAATATCCCTGCCGAACATAATGTCAAGTTAAACTATGTGCCCAACCAATGGATTCTTAAAAGCCACTGTCATGTCTGCCTCTACCTCCACCTCAGGCAGTGCGTACCTGACTAGCACCACTCTGTGTAAAAAGACTTTCCTCACACATCTCCTTTAAACCGCTCCTCCCATGTTAAAACCATGCTCTCTTGTCTTTGACAGTTCCATCTTGGGAAAACATTCTGAACGCCTACCCAATCTATGCCTCATGATTTTATATACTTCTATCTGGTCTGTACTCAGCCTCAACGACCCAGAGGCAGCCAGATTTCTCCAACCTCTCCTCATAGTGTCCACCCTCTAATCCAGGCAGCATTCTGGTTAAGCCCGTCTGTTTCTCTCGGAAGCCTCCACATCTTTCCTGTAATGGAGCTACTAGAATGGCAAAGAATACTCCAAATGCTGCCTAACCAAAGTCCCACATAACTGCAACATAACATCCTGAATCTTATACTTAATGCCCCACGTGATGAAGGGAAGCACACCATATGCTTCCTTTATCACTGCATCTTGTGTTGCCACTTTCTGGTTGTTACTTACATGGACTAACGTGGTCGATGGACAGTCGAGGGAAGATCATTTATGTTCCCAAAATGGGAACTTTTTCCAAAATGCTCTGAAACATCTGGCCAGGCTTGTGTCCTGGATCAGTGAATGGCAGGGCCCTGGGAAGTGCCGTAGAGCAGCAAGATTTAGGAGTTAGAAACATAGAAACATAGAAAATAGGTGCAGGAGAGGGCCATTCGGCCCTTCGAGCTAGCACCATCATTCATTGTGATCATGGCTGATCATCCACAGTCAGTAACCCGTGCTTGCCTTCTCCCCATATCCCTTGATTCCACTAGCCCCTAGAGCTCTATCTAACGCTCTCTTAAGTCCATCCAGTGATTTGACCTCCACTGCCCTCTGTGGCAGGGAATTCCACAAATTCACTTGGTGAAAAAGTTCATTCTCACCTCAGTTTTAAATGGCCTCCCCTTTATTTTAAGACTGGGGGCCCTGGTCCTTGTTCATGAGCACAGTTCACAGAGGGTGACATTACAGATCGACCGGATGGCAAAGGTGGCTTTTGGTTGCAGAGATGATTTACGAGGATGTTGCAAGGAACTTAATGGCCTGAGCTATAAGGAGAAGTTGGACTGGCTAAGAATTTATTCCTTGGATGGCAAGAGGCTGAGGGATGATCTCATATGGGGTATAAACGTCAGGGTAAATGCACAACATCGTTTATCTCGGGTCGGGGAAGCAAGACCCAGAGGACATTGCCCCCACCCTGTCACTAGACCCACTCCCCCTGTGACCAAGCTCAGAAGTTCTAGGAACAGAATTACACCATTCGGCCCATCAAGTCTATTCTACCATTCAATCTATCTATCCCTCTCGACCCCATTCTCCTGCCTTCTCCTCATGACCCCTGACACCCATACTGATCACGAATCTATCAATCTCCAGCTAACAAATATCCATTGACACGGTCCCCACAGCGATCTGTGGCAATGAAGTCCACAGATTCACCACCATCTGGCTAAAGAAATGCCTCCTCATCTGCTTTTGTTCGGAGGCTATGGCCTCTGGTCCCAGATTCTCCCACTTGTGGAATCATCCTCTGCATTCACTCAATCCAGTCCTTTCACTATTTGGCAAGTTTCAATGAGGTCCCCTGTCATCCTTCTAAACCCCAGCGAGTGCAGTCCCAGTGAAGACAAACACTAATCATATGTTATCAAGGGGACGTGACCTGTTGCTTCTTTCCCCCACCTCCAATCAGGATCGAGTCCTACCTTACCCCCTCTGCTGGGGGAACACCCACCCCCCCCCACCCAACCTCCCACCCCGGGACCCAGCTGTTCCTCCCCCCCCCCCCCCAACCTCCCACCCCGGGACCCAGCTGTTCCCCTCACCACACCTCCCCTCCCCGCGTACGATGGGAAGAGGGGGAATAGAGAAGGAGGAGAGAGGCTGGTGGGCAAGGGGGGCGAGGTGGAGAGAGGGGGGAGCAAGGGGGGAGAGAGGGGTGAGAAGGCAAGGGGAAGGGCCATGAAGTCAGAGGGATAATGATGGACAGATTGCATTGAGTAATGGATGGAATGAAGGTGTGGAGGGAGAGAGGATGCAGGAGAGGGATTGATAATCGTTGGGGTCACCAGAGACTGGTGTTGGCCGCGCACTTCGGACACCTTCCATCCCACAGAGCTGCTGGATTATTTCCCCACTACACCCACTGTCTGTCCACACTTTATTACAGATCCAGCCTCCGTACCAACTGAGGAATCCCAGGAAACAACACCCGAACCCTGGGAGGATTTGTCCACTGTCCCAGAACCAGATACAAGCTCAGGTATCGATGGAGGGATCATTGGAGCAGTGGGGGACAAGTTGGGGAGGGTAACTTGAGAAGAGAGGGTCTGGAGTGGAGGAGCAGAGTGTGTGGGGTGGGGGAGGAGGGGGACTGGAGTGGGGGGAGGAGAATACCCCAGGGAGAGTGGAGTTGGAGCATTGCGGAGAGGGTAGAGATGGAGAGTGAGGGGCGGAGGGGCGTGGAGAGAGGAGGAGAAAGGGCAAGTAGCAATGTGTGAAACGAGTAATTGTAGAAGAATTAAACGGGTGGTAAGGAGGGAATGTGTGATTGGAGATCGGGCCTGTACTCGCTGGAGTTTAGAAAGATGAGGGGGAAATCACATCAAAACTTACCCTATAATGAGAGGCCTAGATAGAGTGGATGTAGAGAGGATGGATCCAGTATTGAAAGAATATAGGGCCAATGGGCACAGCCTCAGAATAAAGAGACATACCTTTAGATACGAGCTGAGGAGGATTTATCTAGCCAGAGGGTGGTGAATCTGTTGAATTCATTGCCACAGAAGGCTGTGGACATTGGTATCTCCAAGACGATGGTATTTTTAAAGTGGAGATTAACAGTTTTTGATTACGAAGATGGACAAAGGTTTCGAGGAGAAGGTGAATAGGGTTGGCGGGGAACGATATACAGTATCAGCCATGAGTAAATGGCGGAGTGGTCGATGGGCCGAATTGCCTCATTCTGTTCCTCTGACATGAATTTATGAACATGAGATTGAGGATGAAGTGGAAAGTAAGTGGAGACCTTGAGGAGAATGTATTTTGAAGACAGACTGACCCATAGGGGCAGGGGCTGAATGCTGGAGTCAGAGAGAGAGTCACAGTGAGAGAGAGAAAGTCACAGAGAGAGTCAGAGAGAGAGAGTCGGGGAGAGAGAGAGAGTGAGGGAGAGAGAGAGAGTGAGGGAGAGAGAGAGAGAGGGAGAGAGAGAGAGGTATTGAGGGAGAGAGAGAGTGAGGGAGAGAGAGAGAGAGAGTGAGAGAGAGTGTGAGAGAGAGAGTGTGAGAGAGAGTGTGAGAGGGAGAGTGAGGGAGAGTGGGAGAGAGAGAGAGAGTCGGAGCGAGAGAGTGGGAGCACTCTGTAAAAGCCTGGCTTCACAAGGGAGTGAGGCGTAGCTCGTGTTCGAGGAGGATGCAATGTTGAAGGTGAGACGTGTGACCTGTGAGAGTTAGTATTTGTTGGTGTTCGCACGGACTCTTTGTCTACAGCCGACCTCCCACCTGATGAGCTGATCATTCTGTTTTAATCTCTCACCCTCCCTCTCCCGCCTCCATTCTCTTCTTCCAGATCCACCGTCGGGCACAACTCAGGAACCCCAGGGATCAACGAGTGGAGACTCAAGTCAAGGATTGACCAGTGACCCAGCAGGGTCTGCAAGCTCAGGTATCAGTGGTAGGGAGTAATGACCGGAGACTCTGGTCAGGGTTTGACCAGTGACCCAGTAGGGGTCTGCAAGCTCAGGTATCAGTGGTGGGGAGTAGGGAACAGGAGAGCATCGGAACAGGCCCATCGGACAACAATGTCCGTGCCGAACATAATGTCAAGTTAAACTATGTGCCCAACCAATGGATTCTTAAAAGCCACTGTCATGTCTGCCTCTACCTCCACCTCCGGCAGTGCGTACCTGACTAGCACCACTCTCTGTGTAAAAAGACTTTCCTCACACATCTCCTTTAAACCGCTCCTCCCATGTTAAAACCATGCTCTCTTGTCTTTGACAGTTCCATCCTGGGAAAACATTTTGAACGCCTACCCAATCTATGCCTCATGATTTTATATACTTCTATCTGGTCTGTACTCAGCCTCAACGACCCAGAGGCAGCCAGATTTCTCCAACCTCTCCTCATAGTGTCCACCCTCTAATCCAGGCAGCATTCTGGTTAAGCCCGTCTGTTTCTCTCGGAAGCCTCCACATCTTTCCTGTAATGGAGCTACTAGAATGGCAAAGAATACTCCAAATGCTGCCTAACCAAAGTCCCACATAACTGCAACATAACATCCTGAATCTTATACTTAATGCCCCACGTGATGAAGGCAAGCACACCATATGCTTCCTTTATCACTGCATCTTGTGTTGCCACTTTCTGGTTGTTACTTACATGGACTAACATGGTCGATGGACAGTCGAGGGAAGATCATTTATGTTCCCAAAATGGGAACTTTTTCCAAAATGCTCTGAAACATCTGGCCAGGCTTGTGTCCTGGATCAGTGAATGGCAGGGCCCTGGGAAGTGCCGTAGAGCAGCAAGATTTAGGAGTTAGAAACATAGAAACATAGAAAATAGGTGCAGGAGAGGGCCATTCGGCCCTTCGAGCTAGCACCATCATTCATTGTGATCATGGCTGATCATCCACAGTCAGTAACCCGTGCCTGCCTTCTCCCCATATCCCTTGATTCCACTAGCCCCTAGAGCTCTATCTAACTCTCTCTTAAGTCCATCCAGTGATTTGGCCTCCACTGCCCTCTGTGGCAGGGAATTCCACAAATTCACTTGGTGAAAAAGTTCATTCTCACCTCAGTTTTAAATGGTCTCCCCTTTATTCTAAGACTGTGGCCCCTGGTCCTTGTTCATGAGCACAGTTCACAGAGGGTGACATTACAGATCGACAGGATGGCAAAGGTGGCTTTTGGTACATTGGCCTTCATCAGTAAAGGTACTGAATACATAAGTTGGGAGATGTCATGTTACCATTGTGAGGTAATGTGATGTCATTGGTAAGTTGTGATGTCATGTTGGTGAGGTCACTTGTGGAGTGTGTGATCAGTTTTGGTCATCCTATTATAGGAAAGATGTTCTTAAGCTGGAAAGATTGCAGAGATGATTTACGAGGATGTTGCAAGGAACTTAATGGCCTGAGCTATAAGGAGAAGTTGGACTGGCTAGGAATTTATTCCTTGGATGACAAGAGGCTGAGGGATGATCTCATATGGGGTATCAACGTCAGGGTAAATGCACAACATCGTTTATCTAGGGTCGGGGAATCAAGACCCAGAGGACATTGCCCCCACCCTGTCACTAGACCCACTCCCCCCGTGACCAAGCTCAGAAGTTCTAGGAACAGAATTACACCATTCGGCCCATCAAGTCTATTCTACCATTCAATCTATCTATCCCTCTCAACCCCATTCTCCTGCCTTCTCCTCATGACCCCTGACACCCATACTGATCACGAATCTATCAATCTCCAGCTAACAAATATCCATTGACACGGTCCCCACAGCAATCTGTGGCAATGAAGTCCACAGATTCACCACCATCTGGCTAAAGAAATGCCTCCTCATCTACTTTTGTTCGGAGGCTATGGCCTCTGATCCCAGATTCTCCCACTTGTGGAATCATCCTCAGCATTCACACAATCCAGTCCTTTCACTATTTGGCAAGTTTCAATGAGGTCCCCTGTCATCCTTCTAAACTCCAGCGAGTGCAGGCCCAGTGAAGACAAACACTAATCATATGTTATCAAGGGGACGTGACGTGTTGCTTCTCTCCCCCACCTCCAATCAGGATCGAGTCCTACCTTACCCCCTCTGCTGGGGGAACACCCCCCCCCCCCACCCCCCCCACCCAACCTCCCACCCCGGGACCCAGCTGTTCCTCCCCCCCACCCAACCTCCCACCCCGGGACCCAGCTGTTCCCCTCACCACCCAACCTCCCAACCCGGGACCCAGCTGTTCCCCTCACCACCCAACCTCCCACCCCGGGACCCAGCTGTTCCCCTCACCACACCTCCCCTCCCCGGGTACGATGGGAAGAGGGGGAATAGAGAAGGAGGAGAGAGGCTGGTGGGCAAGGGGGGCGAGGTGGAGAGAGGGGGGAGCAAGGGGGGAGAGAGGGGTGAGAAGGCAAGGGGAAGGGCCATGAAGTCAGAGGGATAATGATGGACAGATTACATTGAGTAATGGATGGAATGAAGGAGTGGAGGGAGAGGGGATGCAGGAGAGTGATGGATAATCGTTGGGGTCACCAGAGACTGGTGTTGGCCACGCACTTCGGACACCTTCCATCCCACAGAGCTGCTGGATTATTTCCCCACTGCACCCACTGTCTGTCCACACTTTATTACAGATCCAGCCTCCGTACCAACTGAGGAATCCCAGGAAACAACACCCGAACCCCGGGAGGATTTGTCCACTGTCCCAGAACCAGATACAAGCTCAGGTATCGATGGAGGGATGATTGGAGCAGTGGGGGACAAGTTGGGGAGGGTAACTTGAGAAGAGAGGGTCTGGAGTGGAGGAGCAGAGAGTGTGGGGTGGGGGAGGAGGGGGACTGGAGTGGGGGGAGGAGAATACCCCAGGGAGATTGGAGTTGGAGCATTGCGGAGAGGGTAGAGGTGGAGAGTGAGGGGCGGAGGGTCGTGGAGAGAGGAGGAGAAAGGGCAAGTAGAAATGTGTGAAACGAGTAATTGTAGAAGAATTAAACGGGCGGTAAGCAGCCTCATAATAAAGAGACATACCTTGAGATACGAGCTGAGGAGGATTTATCTCGCCAGAGGGTGGTAAATCTGTTGAATTCATTGCCACAGAAGGCTGTGGACATTGGTATCTCCAAGACGATGGTATTTTTAAAGTGGAGATTGAGAGTTTTTGATTACGAAGATGGACAAAGGTTTCGAGGAGAAGGTGAATAGGGTTGGCGGGGAACGATATATAGTATCAGCCATGAGTAAATGGCGGAGTGGTCGATGGGCGAATTGCCTCATTCTGTTCCTCTGACATGAATTTATGAACATGAGATTGAGGATGAAGTGGAAAGTAAGTGGGGAGATTGAGGAGAATGTATTTTGAAGACAGACTGACCCATAGGGGCAGGGGCTGAATGCTGGAGTCAGAGAGAGAGAGAGAAAGTCACAGAGAGAGAGTCAGAGAGAGAGAGTCGGGGAGAGAGAGAGAGTGAGGGAGAGAGAGTCGGGGAGAGAGAGAGAGAGGGAGAGAGAGAGAGAGATATTGAGGGAGAGAGAGAGTGAGGGAGAGAGAGAGAGAGAGTGAGAGAGAGTGTGAGAGAGAGAGTGTGAGAGAGAGTGTGAGAGGGAGAGTGAGGGAGAGTGGGAGAGAGAGAGAGAGTCGGAGCGAGAGAGTGGGAGCACTCTGTAAAAGCCTGGCTTCACAAGGGAGTGAGGCGTAGCTCGTGTTCGAGGAGGATGCAATGTTGAAGGTGAGACGTGTGACCTGTGAGAGTTAGTATTTGTTGGTGTTCGCACGGACTCTTTGTCTACAGCCGACCTCCCACCTGATGAGGTGATCATTCTGTTTTAATCTCTCACCCTCCCTCTCCCGCCTCCATTCTCTTCTTCCAGATCCACCGTCGGGCACAACTCAGGAACCCCAGGGATCAACGAGTGGAGACTCAAGTCAAGGATTGACCAGTGACCCAGCAGGGTCTGCAAGCTCAGGTATCAGTGGTAGGGAGTAATGACCGGAGACTCTGGTCAGGGTTTGACCAGTGACCCAGTAGGGGTCTGCAAGCTCAGGTATCAGTGGTGGGGAGTAGGGAACAGGAGAGCATCGGAACAGGCCCATCGGACAACAATGTCCGTGCCGAACATAATGTCAAGTTAAACTATGTGCCCAACCAATGGATTCTTAAAAGCCACTGTCATGTCTGCCTCTACCTCCACCTCCGGCAGTGCGTACCTGACTAGCACCACTCTCTGTGTAAAAAGACTTTCCTCACACATCTCCTTTAAACCGCTCCTCCCATGTTAAAACCATGCTCTCTTGTCTTTGACAGTTCCATCCTGGGAAAACATTCTGAACGCCTACCCAATCTATGCCTCATGATTTTATATACTTCTATCTGGTCTGTACTCAGCCTCAACGACCCAGAGGCAGCCAGATTTCTCCAACCTCTCCTCATAGTGTCCACCCTCTAATCCAGGCAGCATTCTGGTTAAGCCCGTCTGTTTCTCTCGGAAGCCTCCACATCTTTCCTGTAATGGAGCTACTAGAATGGCAAAGAATACTCCAAATGCTGCCTAACCAAAGTCCCACATAACTGCAACATAACATCCTGAATCTTATACTTAATGCCCCACGTGATGAAGGCAAGCACACCATATGCTTCCTTTATCACTGCATCTTGTGTTGCCACTTTCTGGTTGTTACTTACATGGACTAACGTGGTCGATGGACAGTCGAGGGAAGATCATTTATGTTCCCAAAATGGGAACTTTTTCCAAAATGCTCTGAAACATCTGGCCAGGCTTGTGTCCTGGATCAGTGAATGGCAGGGCCCTGGGAAGTGCCGTAGAGCAGCAAGATTTAGGAGTTAGAAACATAGAAACATAGAAAATAGGTGCAGGAGAGGGCCATTCGGCCCTTCGAGCTAGCACCATCATTCATTGTGATCATGGCTGATCATCCACAGTCAGTAACCCGTGCCTGCCTTCTCCCCATATCCCTTGATTCCACTAGCCCCTAGAGCTCTATCTAACTCTCTCTTAAGTCCATCCAGTGATTTGGCCTCCACTGCCCTCTGTGGCAGGGAATTCCACAAATTCACTTGGTGAAAAAGTTCATTCTCACCTCAGTTTTAAATGGTCTCCCCTTTATTCTAAGACTGTGGCCCCTGGTCCTTGTTCACGAGCACAGTTCACAGAGGGTGACATTACAGATCGACAGGATGGCAAAGGTGGCTTTTGGTACATTGGCCTTCATCAGTAAAGGTACTGAATACATAAGTTGGGAGATGTCGTGTTACCATTGTGAGGTAATGTGATGTCATTGGTAAGTTGTGATGTCATGTTGGTGAGGTCACTTGTGGAGTGTGTGATCAGTTTTGGTCATCCTATTATAGGAAAGATGTTCTTAAGCTGGAAAGATTGCAGAGATGATTTACGAGGATGTTGCAAGGAACTTAATGGCCTGAGCTATAAGGAGAAGTTGGACTGGCTAGGAATTTATTCCTTGGATGACAAGAGGCTGAGGGATGATCTCATATGGGGTATCAACGTCAGGGTAAATGCACAACATCGTTTATCTAGGGTCGGGGAATCAAGACCCAGAGGACATTGCCCCCACCCTGTCACTAGACCCACTCCCCCCGTGACCAAGCTCAGAAGTTCTAGGAACAGAATTACACCATTCGGCCCATCAAGTCTATTCTACCA
Organism: Rhinoraja longicauda; assembly: GCF_053455715.1. NCBI lineage: Eukaryota > Metazoa > Chordata > Chondrichthyes > Rajiformes > Arhynchobatidae > Rhinoraja > Rhinoraja longicauda. Next base: position 97,236 of record NC_135971.1, on the reverse strand, counting down.
TTCAATCTATCTATCCCTCTCAACCCCATTCTCCTGCCTTCTCCTCATGACCCCTGACACCCATACTGATCACGAATCTATCAATCTCCAGCTAACAAATATCCATTGACACGGTCCCCACAGCAATCTGTGGCAATGAAGTCCACAGATTCACCACCATCTGGCTAAAGAAATGCCTCCTCATCTACTTTTGTTCGGAGGCTATGGCCTCTGATCCCAGATTCTCCCACTTGTGGAATCATCCTCAGCATTCACACAATCCAGTCCTTTCACTATTTGGCAAGTTTCAATGAGGTCCCCTGTCATCCTTCTAAACTCCAGCGAGTGCAGGCCCAGTGAAGACAAACACTAATCATATGTTATCAAGGGGACGTGACGTGTTGCTTCTCTCCCCCACCTCCAATCAGGATCGAGTCCTACCTTACCCCCTCTGCTGGGGGAACACCCCCCCCCCCCCCCACCCCCCCCACCCAACCTCCCACCCCGGGACCCAGCTGTTCCTCCCCCCCACCCAACCTCCCACCCCGGGACTCAGCTGTTCCCCTCACCACCCAACCTCCCAACCCGGGACCCAGCTGTTCCCCTCACCACCCAACCTCCCACCCCGGGACCCAGCTGTTCCCCTCACCACACCTCCCCTCCCCGGGTACGATGGGAAGAGGGGGAATAGAGAAGGAGGAGAGAGGCTGGTGGGCAAGGGGGGCGAGGTGGAGAGAGGGGGGAGCAAGGGGGGAGAGAGGGGTGAGAAGGCAAGGGGAAGGGCCATGAAGTCAGAGGGATAATGATGGACAGATTACATTGAGTAATGGATGGAATGAAGGTGTGGAGGGAGAGGGGATGCAGGAGAGTGATGGATAATCGTTGGGGTCACCAGAGACTGGTGTTGGCCACGCACTTCGGACACCTTCCATCCCACAGAGCTGCTGGATTATTTCCCCACTGCACCCACTGTCTGTCCACACTTTATTACAGATCCAGCCTCCGTACCAACTGAGGAATCCCAGGAAACAACACCCGAACCCCGGGAGGATTTGTCCACTGTCCCAGAACCAGATACAAGCTCAGGTATCGATGGAGGGATGATTGGAGCAGTGGGGGACAAGTTGGGGAGGGTAACTTGAGAAGAGAGGGTCTGGAGTGGAGGAGCAGAGAGTGTGGGGTGGGGGAGGAGGGGGACTGGAGTGGGGGGAGGAGAATACCCCAGGGAGATTGGAGTTGGAGCATTGCGGAGAGGGTAGAGGTGGAGAGTGAGGGGCGGAGGGTCGTGGAGAGAGGAGGAGAAAGGGCAAGTAGAAATGTGTGAAACGAGTAATTGTAGAAGAATTAAACGGGCGGTAAGCAGCCTCATAATAAAGAGACATACCTTGAGATACGAGCTGAGGAGGATTTATCTCGCCAGAGGGTGGTAAATCTGTTGAATTCATTGCCACAGAAGGCTGTGGACATTGGTATCTCCAAGACGATGGTATTTTTAAAGTGGAGATTGAGAGTTTTTGATTACGAAGATGGACAAAGGTTTCGAGGAGAAGGTGAATAGGGTTGGCGGGGAACGATATATAGTATCAGCCATGAGTAAATGGCGGAGTGGTCGATGGGCGAATTGCCTCATTCTGTTCCTCTGACATGAATTTATGAACATGAGATTGAGGATGAAGTGGAAAGTAAGTGGGGAGATTGAGGAGAATGTATTTTGAAGACAGACTGACCCATAGGGGCAGGGGCTGAATGCTGGAGTCAGAGAGAGAGAGAGAAAGTCACAGAGAGAGAGTCAGAGAGAGAGAGTCGGGGAGAGAGAGAGAGTGAGGGAGAGAGAGTCGGGGAGAGAGAGAGAGACGGAGAGAGAGAGAGAGATATTGAGGGAGAGAGAGAGTGAGGGAGAGTGAGAGAGAGTGTGAGAGAGAGTGTGAGAGAGAGTGTGAGAGAGAGTGTGTGAAAGGGAGAGTGAGGGAGAGGGAGAGTGGGAGAGAGAGAGAGAGTCGGAGCGAGAGTGTGAGAGCACTCTGTAAAAGCCTGGCTTCACAAGGGAGTGAGGCGTAGCTCGTGTTCGAGGAGGATGCAATGTTGAAGGTGAGACGTGTGACCTGTGAGAGTTAGTATTTGTTGGTGTTTGCACGGACTCTTTGTCTACAGCCGACTTCCCACCTGATGAGCTGATCATTCTGTTTTAATCTCTCACCCTCCCTCTCCCGCCTCCATTCTCTTCTTCCAGATCCACCGTCTGGCACAACTCAGGAACCCCAGGGAGCAACGAGTGGAGACTCAAGTCAAGGATTGACCAGTGACCCAGCAGGGTCTGCAAGCTCAGGTATCAGTGGTGGGGAGTAATGACCAGAGACTCTGGTCAGGGTTTGACCAGTGACCTAGTAGGGTCTGCAAGCTCAGGTATTAGTGGTGGGGACCATGAAGCACAGGAACAGGCCCATTGTCCCACAATATCCATGCTGTTAAACATATCTCCCCTGCCTGCACGTAATCCATATCCCTCCATTCATTGCATGTCCACTTGTCTAAACAAAAGACTCCTTGATAACCACGACCTCTGATACTCAATGCCCTGACTGATGAAGGCAATCATACCATATGCCTTTTGATCATTGCCACTTCCAGGTTGTTATGGACTTGGACACCAAACCCCCTCTGCACATCAATGGTCTCGAGGGTCTCGCTATTTACTCCATAATCTCTCCTGCAATATGTCCTTCCAAAGTGCAACACCTCACACTTACTTTGCCGTTTCTCTGCCCATTTCTACATCTACATCTACATCCCACAAATCTACATCCTGCTGAATACTTTAACAACCTTCCTCACCATCCGCACCTTCACCAATTTTATCATCTCCACACAGTTACAAAAGACACAAAGTGCTGGACTAACTCAGCAGGTCAAGCAGCATCTCTGGAGAACATGGACATTTCCCAGTGAAACTCCCACGTCAGATTTGGACTTGCATAACAACAGCGGCCCCCATTTCAGTCTCCCTAGTTCCTGCCTAATAATGCTGTAATGGACCCTGTACCAATTTAATACTTCCCCCAAGGTCCAGACAGACCTATTCACAACTCTTTTAAAACTATGGAGCTGTAATCTTTGTTGCCAAAATGCTCTCTCACTGAAACACCAGGAGAGGCTCATTTCCTGTCTCATAAAAGGGAAGGTTCTTCCCCTTGGTCGTTACATGGTTGCATGTTGGGAAGTCAAACTGGACAGGACAGACAGAGTGAATGATAGAGTTCACTGAAAGTGGAGTCACGAGTAGATAGGGTGGTAAAGAAGGCTTTAGGTTATGATGGGAATTGGTAGGGTGAATGCACAGCACCTTTTATCCAGAGTTGGGGAAGCAAGAACCACAGGACATACATTTAAGATAAGAGTGGAAAGATTTAATAGGAGCATGATGGGCAACCATTTCATGTCGTGTGGTGGATGTATGGAACAAACTGCCGGAGAAGATAGTTGAGGCAGATACAATAACAAAATGTAAAAGTCACTTGGTCATGTGCGTGGATAACAACGTTTTACTGGAATATGGGCAACATGTGGACAAATGGGACTAACAGATAAGTCAGCATGGACGAGGTGGGCCGATGGACCTGTTTCTGTGCTCTATGGTCAATCCCTGAAATTCACCCTGACTCTAAAGGGGAGTGGGAGGGGGCACGTGGAGTGAAGAACGTTTTTGATGGAGAGTGGGTGACGGGATATCAGATGATGCTGATATCTCCACATTGGCACTCCTTGAATTGCTGTACACATCTCGAAGTTTGATGCCATGTTGCGGTGTTGCCGCACTACCGTCTCTCTGTTCCTTCATTCCAGATCCCAAGATCTCCACAGTGGAACAGACCCAGGGATCATCAACTGGAGAATCTACCCAGGAACCGTCTTCCGTTCCAGTGGGAGACACGTCCTCAGGTACCAAGCCCCCTCATACGTTATTGCCTGTCCTTGCGGCCAGCTTTTGGAGAGGACAGAAGTTTGTTCTGCAGTTACAACAATTCCCCTTGGATTTGGACCTCAAGACTGTGCCTTCTTATTACCGTATCTACTTGTGTTGCCACTTTCATGTTTTTACGGATTTGGACCTCAAGAACTACATCAATATTCTTCTTGCGATTAACTGTATAATTTCCCCTTATATTCAAGCCCCCAAAGTGCACCTTTTATGTCACAAACAATAAATGTCCTAGCACACGTTCCTGCAGAACACGTACACGTCAGAGGTGGAGTTACCCAAAAACAGCTGCTCCCAGTTTACTCTCACTCGCTCCTGCCCAATAATGCTGTAATGTGCCTTACCCACATTTAATACCTTCCCCCAAGGGCCAGACCCATTGTTATTCATAACTCTCCAAAAACCTATGGAACATAGACAAAAAATGTTTGAGTAACAGCAGATTAGACAGCTTCTCTGGAGAAAATAATAGGTGACGTATCGGGTCGAGACCCTTCGTCAAACTGAGAGTCGGGTGAGCGGGGAACTAGAGATATGAAAATATACAAAGAACAAGTGAATAAAAGGTATGGTAAGATGCAATCAAAGCCATCGACGTGTATCAAGCAACAATGGAGCCCACAATGGTCCCTTGTTGTCTGTGGAGAAGGTGATAATAAGTGGATCCCAACAGTGAAACTAAGCAGCACGACAGTGAAACTAGTAATGTGACGAGGGTGAGGGAGGGACAGACAGAGAGGGAACACAAGTGTGACTTGAAGTTAGATGAATCATTATTCCTAGAACAGCGGGTGCAGTAGATGAGGTTGGAGGAGGTGCAAGTGAATCTCTGCATCACCTGAAAGGGCTGTCGTGGACGCTGAGCAGTCGAGGGAAGAGTTATAGAGATAATTTATGTTCCCAAAATAGGAACGTTTTCCAAAATGCTCTGAAACATCTGGCCAGGCTTGTGCCCTGGATCAGTAAATGGCAGGGCCCTGGGAAATGCCATAGAGCAGCAAGATTTAGGAGTTAGAAACATAGAAACATAGAAAATAGGTGCAGGAGGGGGCCATTCGGCCATTCGAGCTAGCACCGTCATTCATTGTGATCATGGCTGATCATCCACAATCAGTAATCCATGCCTGCCTTCTCCCCATATACCTGGATTCCACAACCCTTAGAGCTCTATCTAACTCTCTCTTAAATCCATCCAGTGATTTGATTATGCAGGAAATGGTTTTGGGTAGACTGATGGGACTGAAGGCTGATAAATCCCCAGGGCCTGATGGTCTGCATCCCAGGGTACTTAAGGAGGTGGCTCTAGAAATAGTGGAAGCATTGGAGATCATTTTTCAATGTTCTATAGATTCAGGATCAGTTCCTGTGGATTGGATGATTGCAAATGTTATCCCACTTTTTAAGAAAGGAGGGAGAGAGAAAACGGGTAATTATAGACCAGTTTGTGTGACATCAGTGGTGGGGAAGATGCTGGAGTCAATTATAAAAGACGAAATTGCTGAGCATTTGGATAGCAGTAACAGGATCGTTCCGAGTCAGCATGGATTTACGAAGGGGAAATCATGCTTGACAAATCTACTGGAATTTTTTGAGGATGTAACTAGGAAAATTGACAGGGGAGAGTCAGTGGATGTGGTGTACCTCGACTTTCAGAAAGCCTTCGACAAGGTCCCACATAGGAGATTAGTGGGCAAAATTAGGGCACATGGTATTGGGGGTAGGGTACTGACATGGATAGAAAATTGGTTGACAGACAGAATGCAAAGAGTGGGGATAAATGGGTCCCTTTCGGAATGGCAGGCAGTGACCAGTGGGGTACCGCAAGGTTCGGTGCTGGGACCCCAGCTATTTACGATATACATTAATGACTTAGACGAAGGGTTTAAAAGTACCATTAGCAAATTTGCAGATGATACTAAGCTGGGGGGTAGTGTGAATTGTGAGGAAGATGCAATAAGGCTGCAGGGTGACTTGGACAGGTTGTGTGAGTGAGCGGATACAAGGCAGATGCAGTTTAATGTAGATAAGTGTGAGGTTATTCACTTTGGAAGTAAGAATAGAAAGGCAGATTATTATCTGAATGGTGTCAAGTTAGGAGGAGGGGGAGTTCAACGAGATCTGGGTGTCCTAGTGCATCAGTCAATGAAAGGAAGCATGCAGGTACAGCAGGCAGTGAAGAAAGCCAATGGAATGTTGGCCTTCATAACAAGAGGAGTTGAGTATAGGAGCAAAGAGGTCCTTCTACAGTTGTACCGGGCCCTGGTGAGACCGCACCTGGAGTACTGTGTGCAGTTTTGGTCTCCAAATTTGAGGAAGGATATTCTTGCTATGGAGGGCGTGCAGCGTAGGTTCACTAGGTTAATTCCCGGAATGGCGGCACTGTCGTATGTTGAAAGGCTGGAGCGATTGGGCTTGTATACACTGGAATTTAGAAGAATGAGGGGGGATCTTATTGAAACATATAAGATAATTAGGGGATTGGACACATTAGAGGCAGGAAACATGTTCCCAATGTTGGGGGAGTCCAGAACAAGGGGCCACAGTTTAAGAATAAGGGATAGGCCATTTAGAACGGAGATGAGGAAGAACTTTTTCAGTCAGAGAGTGGTGAAGGTGTGGAATTCTCTGCCTGAGAAGGCAGTGGAGGCCAGTTCGTTGGATGCTTTCCAGAGAGAGCTGGATAGAGCTCTTAAGGATAGCGGAGTGAGGGGGTATGGGGAAAAGGCAGGAACGGGGTACTGATTGAGAGTGATCAGCCATGATCGCATTGAATGGCGGTGCTGGCTTGAAGGGCTGAATGGCCTACTCCTGCACCTATTGTCTATTGTCTATTGCCCTCTGTGGCAGGGAATTCCACAAGTTCACTGGGTGAAAAAGTTCCTTATCACCTCAGTTTTAAATGGCCTCCCCTTTATTCTAAGACTGTGGCCCCTGGTCCTTGTTCACGAGCACAGTTCCCTGAGGGTGACATTACAGATCGACAGGGTGGCAAAGGTGGCTTTTGGTACATTGGCCTTCATCAGTAAAGGTACTGGATACATAAATTGGGATGTCGTGTTACCATTGTGAGGTAACGTGATGTCATTGGTAAGTTGTGATGTCATGTTGGTGAGGTCACGTGTGGAGTGTGTGATCAGTTTTGGTCATCCTATTATAGGAAAGATGTTCTTAAGCTGGAAAGAGTGCAGAGATGATTTACGGGGATGTTGCAAGGAACAGCGGGCTGAGCTATAAGGAGAGGTTGGACTGGTTAGGAATTCATTCCTTGGATGACAAGAGGCTGAGGGATGATCTCATATGGGGTGTAAACGTCAGGGTAAATGCATAACATCTTTTATCTCGGGTCGGGGAAGCAAGACCCAGAGGACATTGCCCCCACCCTGTCACTAGACCCACTCCCCCCTGTGACCAAGCTCAGAAGTTCTAGGAGCAGAAGTAGGCTGTTTGGCCCATCAAGTCTATTCTACCATTCAATCTATCTATCCCTCTCGACCCCATTCTCCTGCCTTCTCCTCATGACCCCTGACACCCATACTGATCACGAATCTATCAATCTCCAGCTAACAAATATCCATTGACACGGTCCCCACAGCGATCTGTGGTAATGAAGTCCACAGATTCACCACCATCTGGCTAAAGAAATGCCTCCTCATCTGCTTTTGTTCGGAGGCTATGGCCTCTGGTCCCAGATTCTCCCACTTGTGGAATCATCCTCTGCATTCACACAATCCAGTCCTTTCACTATTTGGCAAGTTTCAATGAGGTCCCCTGTAATCCTTCTAAACTCCAGCGAGTGCAGGCCCAGTGAAGACAAACACTAATCATATGTTATCAAGGGGACGTGATCTGTTGCTTCTCTCCCCCACCTCCAATCAGGATCGAGTCCTACCTTACCCCCTCTGCTGGGGGAACATCCCCCCCTACCCAACCTCCCACCCCGGGACCCAGCTGCCCCCCCCTGGAATCAGTCATCCCCTCACCACACCTCCCTTCCCTGGGTACGATGGGAAGAAGGGGAAAAGAGAAGGGAGCGAACGGGGAAAGAGGCTGGTGGGCAAGGGGAGGGAGGGAGGGGTGAGAAGGCATGGGGAAGGGCCATGAAATCAGAGGGATAATAATGGACAGAGTGCATTGAGTAATGGATGGAATGAAGGAGTGGAGGGAGAGGGGTTGCAGGAGAGGGATGGATAATCGTTGGGGTCACCAGAGACTGGTGTTGGCCACGCACTTCGGACACCTTCCATCCCACAGAGCTGCTGGATTATTTCCCCACTGCACCCACTGTCTGTCCACACTTTATTACAGATCCAGCCTCCGTACCAACTGAGGAACCCCAGGAAACAACAACCGAACCCCGGGAGGATTTGTCCACTGTCCCAGAACCAGATACAAGCTCAGGTATCGATGGATGGATCATTGGACAGTGGGGGACAAGTTGGGGAGGGTAACATGAGAAGAAAGGGTCTGGAGTGGAGGAGCAGAGAGTGTGGGGTGGGGGAGGATGGGGACTGGAGTGGGGGGAGGAGAATAACCCAGGGAGAGTGGAGTTGGAGCATTGCGGAGAGGGTAGAGATGGAGAGTGAGTGGCGGAGGGTCGTGGAGAGCGGAGGAGAAAGGGCAAGTAGAAATGTGTGAAACGAGTAAGTGTAGAAGAATTGGAAAGGCAGAAGTGAAAATCGGAAGTGTCGGTATTACAGTATAGCAAAGGGGATTACAGAGACATGAGGCGGGAGCTGGCCAAAATTGATTGGAAGGAGGCCCTAGCAGGGAAGACGGTAGAACAGCAATGGCAGGTATTCCTGGGAATAATGCAGAGGTTGCAGGATCAATTTATTCCAAAGAGGTGGAAAGACTCTAAGGGGAGTAAGAGACACCTGTGGCTGACGAGGGAAGTCAGGGACAGCATAAAAATTAAGGAGAGGAAGTATAACATAGCAAAGAAGAGTGGGAAGACAGAGGATTGGGACTCTTTCAAAGAGCAACAAAAGTTAACTAAAAAGGAAATACGGGGAGAAAAGATGAGGTACGAGGGTAAACTAGCCAATAATATAAAGGAGGATAGCAAAAGTTTTTTTAGGTACGTGAAGAGGAAAAAAATAGTCAAGGCAAATGTGGGTCCCTTGAAGACAGAAACAGGGGAATTTATTATGGGGAACAAAGAAATGGCAGACGAGTTAAACCATTACTTTGGATCTGTCTTCACTGAGGAAGATACACACAATCTCCCAAATGTTCTAGGGGCCGGAGAACCTAGGGTGATGGAGGAACTGAAGGAAATCCACATTAGGCAGGAAATGGTTTTGGGTAGACTGATGGGACTGAAGGCTGATAAATCCCCAGGGCCTGATGGTCTGCATCCCAGAGTACTTGAGGAGGTGGCTCTAGAAATAGTGGAAGCATAGGAGATCATTTTTCAATGTTCTATAGATTCAGGATCAGTTCCTGTGGATTGGAGGATAGCAAATGTTATCCCACTTTTTAAGAAAGGAGGGAGAGAGAAAACGGGTAATTATAGACCAGTTAGTCTGACATCAGTGGTGGGGAAGATGCTGGAGTCAATTATAAAAGACGAAATTGCTGAGCATTTGGATAGCAGTAACGGGATCATTCCGAGTCAGCATGGATTTACGAAGGGGAAATCATGCTTGACAAATCTACTGGAATTTTTGAGGATGTAACTAGGAAAATTGACAAGGGAGAGTCGGTGGATGTGGTGTACCTCGACTTTCAGAAAGCCTTCGACAAGGTCCCACATAGGAGATTAGTGGGCAAAATTAGGGCACATGGTATTGGGGGTAGGGTACTGACATGGATAGAAAATTGGTTAACAGACAGAAAGCAAAGAGTGGGGATAAATGGGTCCCTTTCGGAATGGCAGGCAGTGACCAGTGGGGTACCGCAAGGTTCGGTGCTGGGACCCCAGCTATTTACTATATACATTAATGACTTAGACGAAGGGATTAAAAGTACCATTAGCAAATTTGCAGATGATACTAAGCTGGGGGGTAGTGTGAATTGTGAGGAAGATGCAATAAGGCTGCAGGGTGACTTGGACAGGTTGTGTGAGTGGGCGGATACATGGCAGATGCAGTTTAATGTAGATATGTGTGAGGTTATTCACTTTGGAAGTAAGAATAGAAAGGCAGATTATTATCTGAATGGTGTCAAGTTAGGAGGAGGGTGAGTTCAACGTGATCTGGGTGTCCTAGTGCATCAGTCAATGAAAGGAAGCATGCAGGTTCATCAGGCAGTGAAGAAAGCCAATGGAATGTTGGCCTTCGTAACAAGAGGAGTTGAGTATAGGAGCAAAGAGGTCCTTCTACAGTTGTACCGGGCCCTGGTGAGACTGCACCTGGAGTACTGTGTGCAGTTTTGGTCTCCAAATTTGAGGAAGGATATTCTTGCTATGGAGGGCGTGCAGCGTAGGTTCACTAGGTTAATTCCCGGAATGGCGGGAATGTCGTATGTTGAAAGGCTGGAGCGATTGGGCTTGTATACACTGGAATTTAGAAGGATGAGGGGGGATCTTATTGAAACATATAAGATAATTAGGGGATTGGACACATTAGAGGCAGGAAACATGTTCCCAATGTTGGGGGAGTCCAGAACAAGGGGCCACAGTTTAAGGATAAGGGGTAGGCCATTTAGAACGGAGATGAGGTGAAGGTGTGGAATTCTCTGCCTCAGAAGGCAGTGGAGGCCAGTTCGTTGGATGCTTTCAAGAGAGAGCTGGATAGAGCTCTTAAGGATAGCGGAGTGAGGGGGCATGGGGAGAAGGCATGAACGGGGTACTGATTGAGAGTGATCAGCCATGATCGCATTGAATGGCGGTGCTGGCTCGAAGGGCTGAATGGCCTACTCCTGCACCTATTGTCTATTGTCTATAATTAAACGGGTGGTAAGGAGAGAATGGGTGATTGGAGATCGGGCCTGTACTTGGTGGAGTTTAGAAAGATGAGGGGGAGATCACATCAAAACTTACCCTATAATGAGAGGCCTAGATAGAGTGGATGTGGAGAAGATGTTTCCAGTATTGAAAGAGTATAGGGCCAATGGACACAGCCTCAGAATAAAGAGACATACCTTGAGATACGAGCTGAGGAGGAGGATTTACCTAGCCAGAGGGTGGTGAATCTGTTGAATTCATTGCCACAGAAGGCTGTGGACATTGGTATCTCCAAGGCGATGGTATTTTTAAAGTGGAGATTGACAGTTTTTGATTACGAAGATGGACAAAGGTTTCGAGGAGAAGGAGAATAGTGTTGGCAGGGAACGATATACAGTATCAGCCATGAATAAATGGCGGAGTGGTCGATGGGCCGAATTGCCTCATTCTGTTCATCTGACATGAATTTATGAACATGAGATTGAGGATGAAGTGGAAAGTAAGTGGAGACCTTGAGGAGAATGTATTTTGAAGACAGGCTGATCCATAGTGGCAGGGGCTGAATGCTGGAGTCAGAGAGAGAATCACAGTGAGAGAGAGAAAGTCACAGAGAGAGAGTCAGAGAGAGAGAGTCGGGAGAGAGAGAATCAGGGAGAGAGAGAGTCGGGCAGAGATAGAGAGTCAGGGAGAGGGACAGAGAGTCAGGGAGAGAGCGGGAGTGAGGGAGGGAGAGAGAGTCAGGGAGGGAGAGAGACAGAGAGTCGGGGAGAGAGTCGGCGAGGGAGAGAATAAGTGAGAGAGAGAGAGAGATTCGGGGGAGAGAGAGAGTCGGGGGGAGAGAGAGAGTCGGAGAGAGAGAGTCGGCGAGAGAGAGAGAGAGTCGGGGGAGAGAGAGAGTCGGCGAGATAGAGTCTGGGAGAGAGTGTAAGAGCACTCTGCAAAGGGAGTGAGGCGTAGCTCGTGTTCGAGGAGGATGCAATGTTGAAGGTGAGACGTGTGACCTGTGAGAGTTAGTATTTGTTGGTGTTCGCACGGACTCTTTGTCTACAGCCGACTTCCCACCTGATGAGCTGATCATTCTGTTTTAATCTCTCACCCTCCCTCCCGCCTCCATTCTCTTCTTCCAGATCCACCGTCGGACACAACTCAGGAACCACAGGGAGCAACGAGTGGAGACTCAAGTCAAGGATTGACCAGTGACCCAGCAGGGTCTGCAAGCTCAGGTATTAGTGGTGGGGACCATGAAGCACAGGAACAGTCCCATTGTCCCACAATATCCGTGCTGTTAAACATATCTCCCCTGCCTGCATGTAATCCATACCCCTCCATTCATTGCATGTCCACTTGCCTAAACAAAAGGCTCCTTGATAGCCACTACCTCTGATACTCAATGCCCTGACCGATGAAGGCAAGCATACCATATGCATTTTGATCATTGCCACTTTCAGGTTGTTATGGACTTGGACACCAAACCCCCTCTGCACATCAATGGTCTCAAGGGTCTCGCTATTTACTCCATAATCTCTCCTGCAATATGTCCTTCCAAAGGGCAACACCTCACACTTACTTGGATTAAATTCCATCTGCAGTTTCTCTGCCCATTTCCACATCTACATCCCACAAATCTACATCCCGCTGAATACTTTGACAACCTTCCTCACCATCCGCTCCTTCACCAATTTTATCATCTCCACACAGTTACAAAAGACACAAAGTGCTGGACTAACTCAGCAGGTCAAGCAGCATCTCCGGAGAACATTGACATTTCCCAGTGAAACTCCCACGTCAGATTTGGACTTGCATAACAACAGCGGCCCCATTTCAGTCTCCCAAGTTCCTGCCTAATAATGCTGTAATGGACCCTGTACCAATTTAATACTTCCCCCAAGGTCCAGACAGACCTATTCATAACTCTCTTAAAACTATGGAGCTGTGATCTTTGTTGCCAAAATGCTCTCTCACTGAAACACCAGGAGAGGCTCATTTCCTGGCTCATAAAAGGGAAGGTTCTTCCCCTTGGTCGTTACATGGTTGCATGTTGGGAAGTCAAACTGGACAGGACCGACAGAGTGAATGATAGAGTTCCCTGAAAGTGGAGTCACGTGTAGATAGGGTGGTAAAGAAGGCTTTAGGTTATGATGGGAATTGGTAGGGTGAATGCACAGCACCTTTTATCCAGAGTTGGGGAAGCAAGAACCACAGGACATACATTTAAGATAAGAGCGGAAAGATTTAATAGGAGCATGATGGGCAACCATTTCATGTCGTGTGGTGGATGTATGGAACAAACTGCCGGAGAAGATAGTTGAGGCAGATACAATAACAAAATGTAAAAGTCACTTGGACATGTGCGTGGATAACAACGTTTTACTGGAATATGGGTAACATGTGGACAAATGGGACTAACAGATAAGTCGGCATGAACGAGGTGGGCCGATGGACCTGTTTCTGTGCTCTATGGTCAATCCCTGAAATTCACCCTAACTCTAAAGGGGAGTGGGAGGGGGCACGTGGAGTGAAGAACGTTTTTGATGGAGAGTCGGTGACGGGATATCAGATGATGCTGATATCTCCACATTGGCACTCCTTGAATTGCTGTACACATCTCGAAGTTTGATGCCATGTTGCGGTGTTGCCGCACTACCGTCTCTCTGTTCCTTCATTCCAGATCCCAAGATCTCCACAGTGGAACAGACCCAGGGATCATCAACTGGAGAATCTACCCAGGAACCATCTTCCGTTCCAGTGGGAGACACGTCCTCAGGTACCAAGCCCCCTCATACGTTATTGCCTGTCCTTGCAGCCAGCTTTTGGAGAGGACAGTAGTTTGTTCTGCAGTTACAACAATTCCCCTTGGATTGAGGTTGGTTGAGGGAACCACTCCAGAAATACTGCCTCACCCGCTAAGTTACTCCAACACTTTGTGCCTTTTTTTGTGAACCAGCATCTGCAGTTCTTTATGTCTCCACATGGGGTTTAATTTAGATATACAGTGTGGAAACAAGCCCTTTGGCTCTCCGAGCCCACGGTGACCAGTAAACACTAGCACTATCCAACACACTAGGGACAATTTACAATGTTTGCTGAAGCCAAATTAACCAACAAACCTATAAGTATTTGGAAAGTGGGAGGTAACCGGAGCAGCTGGAGAAAGCACACTGGCTCACTGGGAGAACTTACCAACTCCATGCAGACAGCACCTGCAGTCAGGATGGAAGCCAGGGCTCTGGTGCTGTAAGGCAGCAATAACCGGGGTGGGAAAGGTCCTTGATTATGTTGGCTGTTTTCCCGAGGCAGTGTGAAGTGCAGATGGAGCCAATGGTGGGGAATCAGGTCTGTGTAACAGACTTGGCAACATCCACAACTCTGCAATTTCTTGCTGTCTTGGGCAGAGCTGCTCCCAAACCAAGCTGTGATGCAACAATGTTGTGAGATGGTGTGTAGTTGGATTACAGAAGACATTTGTAAGGCGCTGTGATGACTCGGGGACAAGAGGGGTCAGTGTTTAGGCCTCAGCTAGTCATTATGAGTCAAATAACTTGGCTGTGACGAATAATTGTCAGTGTTCCCTGAGGACAGAGATAAATCCAGATATTCCCCCACTGACCCACAGTGTCCCTCACTGTCCATAGTCAGTGTTCCCTGGGGACTGAGATAAATCCAGATATTCCCCCACTGACCCACAGTGTCCCTCACTGTCCACAGTCAGTATTCCCTGGGGACTGAGATACACCCGGATATCTCCCACTAACACCAGTGTCCCACACTGTCCACAGTCAGTGTTCCCTGGGGACTGAGATACACCCGGATATCTCCCACTAACACCAGTGTCCCTCACTGTCCACAGTCAGTGTTCCCTGGGGACTGAGATACACCCGGATATCTCCCACTAACACCAGTGTCCCACACTGTCCACAGTCAGTGTTCCCTGGGGACTGAGATACACCCGGATATCTCCCACTAACACCAGTGTCCCACACTGTCCACAGTCAGTGTTCCATGGGGACTGAGATACACCCGGATATCTCCCACTAACACCAGTGTCCCACACTGTCCACAGTCAGTGTTCCCTGGGTGGGGGAGTGAAAGGATAATTGGAATGTCCCAGAGAGGGGGAAGGAGTGGCCTGAAGAGAGGATGTGTAGATAGAGGTGGACTAGGAGAACGTGCACAGTTCTACTGCCGGACACCCAGCCCACCTTTCAGTGACAGGAATCATTGAAGGAAACGGTGTTCCCCTTGGTCAGTTCCCAATATTCATCGTGACTCGGACTGAGGAGAGTGAGGTGGTTGATGGAGGTTTGGATGGGAAAGGCAGTGAAAGAGGATAGATGATGTTTTCTCCACACACCGCTCCTCAAAGACAACATCAAAGCAAATGTGAAGGCATACAATATGGCAACGATTGGCAGGGAGCAAGAGGTTTGGAAAGCTTTTAGGAACCACCGTTTAAGAAGGGATCGAGGCAATAGAAAGGACATTTTAGCCTGACTTCAGTGATCTCTAAGGTTTTAGAGTCCATTATTATTAAGGATTAGCTTTCAGGGCACTCGGCCGCATGTCACAAAATAGACCAAAGTCAACATCGTTTTGTTCAGGGGTGATCTTGCCCGACAAATCTGTTGGAATTCTTTGAGGCATCAACAAACAGGACAGATAAAGGCCAGTCAGAGGATGTTGTTAACTTGGATTTTGAGAAGGTCTCTGATAAGGTGCTGCAAGTGAGGATGCACAACTAGACAAGAGCCTGTGGTATTAGAGGCAAGGTACTAACATGGAATAACGTTGGGCAGACTGTCAGAAGGCAAAGAGTGTGAATAAAGGATGCGTTTTCTGGTTAGCTGCCGGTGACGAGTGGTGTTCCACAGGGGCCAGTGTTGAGTCCACTACTTTCCATGTTACACGTTAAAGACCGGTGTGATGGAATTGATGCATTGTGGCCAAGTTTGCGGATAATATGAAGATAGGTGTCGGGGCAGGTAGTATTGTGGATGCAGGGACTTTGCAGAAGGACTTGGGCAAGTTGGCAGATTGGGGAAAGAAGTGTCAGGTGGAATACAGCGCAGCAAAGTGTACGGTCATGCACTTTGGTAGAAGGAATAAACATTTAGACTATTTTCTAATTTGTGAGAGGATCAATAACAGTATAACAGTATAACAGAGCTTTATTTGTCGTTCGGTACCGAAGTACCGAACGAAACTACATAGCAGTCATAGAAAAAAAAAAGAACACAAGACACATAGCCCCAACACAAACGTCCATCACAGTGACTCCAAACACCCCCTCACTGTGATGGAGGCAACAAAACTTCCCCTCTCTTCCCCACGCCCACGGACAGACAGCTCGTCCCCGCCCGACCCGCACAGTCCCCGCACCGGGCGCTGAAACGTCTCGCGGCCGAACCGGGCGATGAAAGGCCCGCGACCAAGCCTTGCGCAGCTAAGTCCCGCAACCGAGCCGCACCAGCGGTGAAAAGTCCCGCAGTCGAGCCGCACCGGGCGGTGTTAAGCCCCGCAGCCAAGTTGCACCGGGCGGTGTTAAGCCCCGCAGCCGAGCCGCACCGGGCGGTGTTAAGCCCCGCAGCCGAGCTGCACCGGGCGGTGTACGTCCAGCAGCCAAGCCGCACCGGGATGTAAAGTCCAGCGGCCGAGCTGAATTGGGTGTTGGGAATGCTGGTGCAGGATTCCCGAAAGATTAACTTGCAGGTTCATTCGCGAGTAAGGAACACAAATGCAAGGTTAGCATTATTTTTCACACTAGAAGATAAAACAAATGATGTAATGCTGAGGCTTTATAAGGTGCTGGTTAGACCAGCAGAATATTGTGAGATCTTTTTGGCCTCATATCTGTAGAAGGATCTGCTGACATTGGAGAGGGTCCAGATATTTATATCAATGATCCGGTGGGTGAATGGGGATGAGGAGTGTTTGACGGGCAGGGCCTGTGGTCACTGGAGATTAGAAGGTCAAGGGGGGGTGGATCCCATTGAATCCCACTGAATAATGAAAGGCCCAGACAGTGTGGATGCGGAGAAGATGTTTCCAATGGAGGGAGAGTCAAGGAGCAGATGGCACATCCTGAGAATACAAGAATGTATCTCTAAGATCGATTGAGGAAGAATTTCTTTAGCCACAGGATGGTGAATCTGTAGAATTCATTGCCACAGATGGTGGTGGAGGCTGTCATTTGGGTATTTTTAAAGCAGAGATTGATAGGCTCGATTAATAAAGATATTAAAGGTTCCAGGGAGAATGCAGGGGGATGGTGATGAGAGGGGAGATGCCATGATGGTGGATCAAGCCCGATGGGCCAAATGGCCTCATTCTGCTCCAATGTCTTATGGTCTTCTGTTTGTTTGGGGTTGGACTTTCCTCCTTTAGACATTGGTGATGTTTCTGGTCCTGGAGACATCTCCTGTCTCTCCAGCCTTTCCCATTTCCCCGCGCTCCACAATTCTCTACCTGATCCGGAGTTGGACACCAGTCGGGCACCCAAGGGAGCTACGAATGGAGACCCTGGTCCCGGTTTGACCAACACCCCAGCAGGGTCTGTAGGTTCAGGAATCAGCGCTGGGATCACTGATGGGAACGCCGCTCCTTGTGGTCAGTCCTGAGGCTGGTCCACACACGGACTGCGGGAGAGTGAGCGGTTAAGGAGGGAGAGTCGCTGGAGGAGACGGTGTTGTTTGGGTCAGCGAGCGGTCGAGGTTTCTCTGGAGCTTGAAGTCCTCCATTCCCCAATTTCCTATCACATGCAGGCAATGTATTTTGGTGATTCCACTCTCACTTTCCCGTCTCTTCACTTGTTCCAGGGCCCCAGAATGCCGGAGGTGAGGAACACAAAGAGTCAACAACCGGAGAGCCCAGCGCGACACCGTCCGCTGCCCCAGAGGGAGAGACGTGTTCAGGTATCAGGTCTTGTGTGTGGTGTAGTCGTCAGTCAGAGTCAGTGCCCAGTGTCTCCCCGTGTGGTCGTCAGTCAGTCAGTGCCCAGTGCCACCCCGTGTAGTCGTCAGTCAGTGCCCAGTGCCACCTCGTGTGGTCGTCAGTCAGTGCCCAGTGTCACCCCGTGTGGTCATCAGTCAGTGCCCAGTGCCACCCCGTGTGGTCGTCAGTCAGTGCCCAGTGTCACCCCGTGTGGTCGTCAGTCAGTGCCCAGTGCCACCTCGTGTGGTCGTCAGTCAGTGCCCAGTGTCACCCCGTGTGGTCGTCAGTCAGTGCCCAGTGCCACCCCGTGTGGTCGTCAGTCAGTGCCCAGTGCCACCCCGTGTGGTCGTCAGTCAGTGCCCAGTGTCTCCCCGTGTGGTCGTCAGTCAGTGCCCAGTGTCTCCCCGTGTGGTCGTCAGTCAGTGCCCAGTGTCTCCCCGTGTGGTCGTCAGTCAGTGCCCAGTGCCACCCCGTGTGGTCGTCAGTCAGTGCCCAGTGCCACCCCGTGTGGTCGTCAGTCAGTCAGTGCCCAGTGTCTCCCCGTGTGGTCGTCAGTCAGTGCCCAGTGTCTCCCCGTGTGGTCGTCAGTCTGAGTCGGTGCCCAGTCAGTACCGTGGGCCGTGTCTGCTCCGACTGAGAACCGCTGCCCTTGGGTTGGTCCGGGTTCCTGCCCTTGTCTCCACCACCACTACCATCGCTCTGCCACAGACTGGGTCCCGTGGGCCGTGTCTGCTCACACAGCCGAGTGACAGACGCTCTCTCCCACTTCCAGCCCCCTGGCTGCTGACGGAGGATGAGTGCGAGAGGTTGATCAGCGAGGCACAAGTGCTGTTCGTGGGGGACCAGGACCTGGGATCGCCCGAGGACAGAGAGGCCCATCTCCAGCAGGTGAGAGTTGACCCGTCGTTACCCCCAGGCTCACGGTGACCCTCATCCTCCCTCCTCACGGACCAGTGACCGCCCGTCTCTCCGGTCCACAGTCACTCTCCCCATCCACAGTCAGTCTGTCTCGTCCACAGTCACTGTCCACATCCCCAGTCAGTCTCCCCATCCACGGCCAGTCTGCCCAGTCCACAGTCAGTCTCTGCCCCGTCCCTGGGCAGTCCACCCTCCTCCCCCATACCCGGACAGTCACTCCCATGTCAACCTCCCCCCACCGACCCCAGTCAAACTCCCCCCGACCCCAGGGTGGGTGGGTGATTGGGTGGGTGGATGGGTGGGTGGGTGGGTGGGGTGGGGTGGGTGGGTGGGTGTGTGGGTGGGTGGCTGTATGCGTGCACGCTTTGTATGGGTGTGTGTGTGTGGGGGGGGGGGGGATTATGGAGATTCCCCTGGGTAGTGGGTTCCCCTGTTGTGTGGACAAGGGAGATTTCCATCGTGTGCGAGGAAGGCGTTTCCAGTGGTTGGGGAGAGGGGACGTAACTTCCATTCCTGTGGTTGGGGCAGGGGGAGGCAGGAACTTAACAACGTTTATGAGAGAGGTGATTTGGAAGGAATGTGTTTGCCTGGTGTTCGGGGATGGAGTTTGTGCTGAGAACAGGGATTTTCCTGGCGTTTGGTGACGTGTTCTGCTGGTTTTCTGGGATGGAGTTGGTGGTGTTAAGGGAAGGGAATCTCCTGGTGTTTAGTGACAGATTGTTCTGGTGTTTGGGGATGGAGTTGGTTAAGGGGAGGGAATCTCTGGTGTTTGTAGACGGGTTCTGTAGTGATGGGATCTGTGCTCTCCAGCTCTGGTCCATGATCCCACACAGTGCGGTCTGACCCTCTCCATCCACTGCTCTGGTCTACAGTTACGTGAGGTGCTGAGGAAACAGCTGCCCTGTGAACAAGTCAAGCCCAAGGGCTCACAGACTGGAAAACGCCAGAAGAGGGGAAGGAACTGAGCCGGAAGGTTCTGGATTGCGATCATCCTACACATCACAGGATGATGGGCGGGGAGGTGGTGGGTGTGTGGGATGGGGTAGGGTAGACGTGTGGGGTGGGGTGGTCAGTTGGTGAAGGGTGGGGTGGGGAGGCGTGTGATTGAGAGTATGGTGGAGCGGGCAGGTGGAGAGGGGTGGGATACTTTTGTAGGGTGGGGTGGGTGTGTGGGTTGGGGTAAGGTGGGATGGGCGTATGGGGTGATGTGTGGTGAATGGTCTGGGCGTGTGGGTGATGTGTGTGGGTTGGGGTGGAGTGGGCGTGTCAGCGATGTGTATTGGTTGGGGTGGGATGGGTTATGGGGTGATGTGTGGTGAATGGTCTGGGCGTGTGGGCGATGTGTGTAAATTGGGGTGGTGGGTGTGTAGGGTGGGCTGATGGGCAGTGTTGGGTTGTGGTGGTTTGGTAGGAATCCAAGCTGATGGTGTCAGAGATATCTGTATTAACTGTCATCTAATTGTTCCATCATGATTTCTGTGTTTTATTGATAAAGTTCCTATTTCATTCTGAAAATTACAGAGTTGATTATTTCTCAGTGACGTGACAGAATTAAACATGATTACATTCAATGACCTATTCCTGTAATGTCTCAATATTTCTGATGCATCTGACAGTACAAACTGTTCAAGAATAATATATTTCTATGTTTCCGTTAGCTGTAATGCAACTTTAATTTACTAATATTATTAAAAGTAATACAATAAAGGCACAAAGTAAATCCTGTGTAAATCTTTGCTGATCAAGGAGATCACTGGAAATAAACTGCAGATGATACATAACCTGGTGGTGGTGCTGCCACTGAGGAGGGTTGTCTTGGGTACAAGGTGATGGTGATTAGTTGGTAAGATTGTCAGAGCGATGGCGATGGAACATAATCCTGTTAATTCTTGTGTGTGTCCTGCCTTTTGGTTCTCCCTGACTGGGAGCTGATTCACTGAGGGAGGATTAATAACAGTGGAACATCCTTTGTGCCTGAAATACCTGAGAATCACCCACACACCCACCACCATCCTATGGGATGTTGAATGTAAGGGGAGAGGATGCAATCATGGTAAGTCCCTTAACAACATTGATGTGCAGAGGGATCGTGGAGTTCAAGTTCATAGCTCGATGAATGTGACAGAAAAAGTAGATGGGGTAGTAAAGATGGCGTATGATATGCTTGCCTTTATTGCCAGGGGCATTGAGTGGAAGGGTCAGATGCTGCTGTATAGGACTTTGGTTAAGCCTCATTTGGAGTATTGTATGCAGTGTAAGTCTCCCCGTTATGGGGAGGATGTGGGGACTTTGACAAGGGTGCAGAGGAAGTTTACTAGAATGCTGCCTGGATTAAAGTGTTTCACTACTAGGAGAGGTTGGATAAACTTAGATTGTTTGTTTCTGGAATGCCTGAGGTTGCGGGAAGATTTGATAGAAGTATATATAGTTATGAGAGGCATCGGTAGGTTAGACATTGAGAACCTTTTCCCAAGATGGAAGTGTCTAACACTAGAGAGCGTAGGTATAAAGTGAGAGGGGGAAAGTACAAAGGAGATGTTTGAGGCAAGTTTTTTTACACAGAGAGTGACGGGGCCTGGAACGTATTGACAGGGGAGATGGTGCAAGTAGATACGATAGTGGAGTTCAAGAAGCTTTTAGATCGGCACATATGGAAATTGTAACTCATGTGTGTAGGATAGAGTTAGTGTGCGGGGTCGCTGGTCGGCGCGGACCCGGTGGGCCAAAGTATCTCTAAACTAAACTACAATACTCCCTAGTTCCTACCATTCATTCGGAAAATCCTATCCTGGTTTGACTTGACCCAAATTGCATCACCTTGGATTCGATTTGTCATTCCTCGGCTAAACTTACCCAGTTGATCAAGATCCCGGTACAATTCTTGGCAAACTTTTGGCTGTCTACAATGTAACCTATTTTATTGTAATCTGCAAACTTACTGACTATGTCTAATACATTGCCAGCCAACGTGGACCCAATATGGACCCCTGAAATATAATAGTCATGGGCCACCAGTCCGAAAACCATTCTTCCACCATCACCCTCTGCTACCTTATATTAAGTCCATTAAATATCTCAATAGTATCCATTCCCTCCAACCCATACCATCAAACCTTGCAGAATAATCTTCCACACAGCATCTTATTGAATGCCTTGCTGAAGCCCATATAGATAATGTACATTACCCAACCATTATTATCCTATTTACAGCTTCAGAAACTAAATCAAGTTTGTGGAACATGATCTCCTGCACACTATAACTGTGCTTGCTGTTACTATTCAATCCCTGTCTTTTCAAATGCTTGAATTTTCTTAACCCTAAGAATCTCCTCAGTAATTTGCCTACCACAGATTAGTTAGGTTTCTCGATCATAGTTCCCAGGTTTTCCTTTGTCCCCCGACTTAAATAAAGGAGCATCAGCCATCCACCATCTTACGGCACCTCACTCTGGCTAACAACGATGCCTGTCTATCAGCCGGCTTTCTTCTCCGGCTTCCCTCTGTGCTTTGACTATACCAGATCAGACACTGGAGATTTATTTACCTTCATACATGACAACCAGCATCTCTAATGCAATGCGGACTAACGCCAAAACATCACTGTTAACCTTTGTGAATTCCCTGGTCTTCATATCTTTCTCCACGGTAAAGCAGCCAAAATATTCAACGAGGCCCTCTCATAGGAGATCTACGGCTCTTCACATAAATGTCTGCATAGCACTTGAGGTGCCCTATACCCTCTTTCCTTTTTCACCATTAAATAATCTGTACCTCTTGCCGTCCAGGGTTTCCCAGTACTGCCAGCCTTGCCGTTCACTCTAAAAGGAACATAGAAGTCTTAAACTCTCACAGTTGCACTCAGAAAGATCGTCCACTTGCCAATCATTCCTTTGTCACAAACATTCAACAGAAGTACAGCAACGTAGTGCATGAATGGGCCCAACAGCAGACAACACACACGCCATACACAATACCAAACAAACTAATCTCGTCTGCCTACACGTGATCCATATCACTTCATTCTCCCATCCATGTACCGATCTAAAAACCTCTTAAGCATCAAGCCAAGTTTATTTGTCACATACACATAAATGTGCAGTGAAATGAAAGATTACCCACAGTCCAACAATAAGAGCAATAAAAATAAGCAATAACACACACAATCAAACAAAAAGAAACATCCATCACAGTGAGTCTCCTCCAGTCGCCTCCTCACTGTGATGGAAGGACAGAATGTTTTTTTCTCTTCTCCTGCCGTCTTCTCCCATGGTCAGGCTGTTGTAGTTGCCACGTTCCAGGCCGCGCTAGACAGTGGATGGTCCGCGACGGGCCGACTCAAGCACTGCGATCCGGGGCGGGCAAAGACGCTGCGGCTGTCGGAGCTCCCGATGTCGGCCCCCACCCAGGGCAGGGGCTGCGAGCTTCCGACATCCCCGCGGCCGGAGCTTCCACAGGCAAGTCCCAGGTGGAGGCCGCCAGCTCCAGGTGCATGGCCGATGGTAGGCCGTAGCGTGAACGTAGACACGGCCCAGAAACAAAAGGTCGCGTCTCCGTTGGGAAGAGACAATTTTACATTTACAGTTCCAGCCACCCCCCTCCCCCCCCCCCCCCGCATAGTACACAACCCCAAAAAACTACATCACATTTACACTACAATCAAGACAAAAAAACAACATAAAAACACAAAGACAGACGTACTGCAGGTAAGCCGCAGCTGCTAGAGCATCTGTCTCCAACACCAACCCTGGCAACACATGCCAGGCACCTACCACTATCTGTGTAACAACTCACTCCAATAACAGTTTGCAGGCTACTGCCAAAACCATTGAAGTTCGCCTTGGCTCAATTCTAACTTTAACGTGAGGACCAGTTCTGCCCATTTCCATAACCATGTAAAAAGTAATATAACGATGGTCACTGGTCTTAAAGCGCTCCCCAAATCACATCTCAATCACTTCCCCTGTCCCATTTTCCAAGAGTGAGTCAAACTTTGATCTATCCCAATGGGGGGTCCTTATATGTCAACTGGAGGACATTTGCTGAACACAGAGAAAGGGCTTCCATCTAAACCCTTAGCACTTTGGCTCTGCTAGGCCGAGAAGAATATTGGTGATGGAAATTGAGTGGTTCTGTGGTTGAGGAAGAAGCAGAGGGCTTTAAGACCTTCCTGGTGGGGGAGAGAGGTTTAGTGACTGAACATCCATATTAGACAATTGACAATAGACAATAGGTGCAGGAGTAGGCCATTCAGCCCTTCGAGCCAGCACCGCCATTCATATCATATATCATATCATATATATACAGCGCGGAAACAGGCCTTTTCGGCCCACCAAGTCCGCGCCGCCCAGCGATCCCCGTACATTAACACTATCCTACACCCACTAGGGTCAATTTTTACATTTACCCAGCCAATTAACCTACATACCTGTACGTCTTTGGAGTGTGGGAGGAAACCGAAGATCTCGGAGAAAACCCACGCAGGTCACGGGGAGAACGTATAAACTCCTTACAGTTGCAGCACCCGTAGTCAGGATCGAACCTGAGTCTCCGGCGCTGCATTCGCTGTAAAGCAGCAACTCTACTGCTGCGCTACCGTGCCGCCCATTCAATGCGATTATGGCTGATCACTCTCAATCAGTACCCCATTCCTGCCTTCTCCCCATACCCCCTCACTCTGCTATCCTTAAGAGCTCTATCCAGCTCTCTCTTGAAAGCATCCAATGAACTGGCCTCCACTGCCTTCTGAGGCAGAGAATTCCACACCTTCACCACTCTCTGACTGAAAAAGTTCTTCCTCATCTCCGTTCTAAATGGCCTACCCCTTATTCTTAAACTGTGGCCCCTTGTTCTGGACTCCCCCAACATTGGGAACATGTTTCCTGCCTCTAATGTGTCCAATCCCCTAATTATCTTATATGTTTCAATAAGATCCCCTATCATCCTTCTAAATTCCAGTGTATACAAGCCTAATTGCTCCAGCCTTTCAACATACGACAGTCCCGCCATTCCGGGAATTAACCTAGTGAACCTACGCTGCACGCCCTCAATAGCAAGAATATCCTTCCTCAAATTTGGAGACCAAAACTGCACACAGTACTCCAGGTGCGGTCTCACCAGGGCCCGGTACAACTGTAGAAGGACTTCTTTGCTCCTATACTCAACTCCTCTTGTTATGAAGGCCAACATTCCATTGGCTTTCTTCACTGCCTGCTGTACCTGCATGCTTCCTTTCAGTGACTGATGCACTAGGACACCCAGATCTCGTTGAACATCCCCTCTTCCTAACTTGACACCATTCAGATAATAATCTGCCTTTCTATTCTTACTTCCAAAGTGAATAACCTCACACTTATCTACATTAAACTGCATCTGCCATGTATCCGCCCACTCACACAACCTGTCCAAGTCACCCTGCAGCCTTATTGCATCTTCCTCACAATTCACACTACCCCCCAGCTTAGTATCATCTGCAAATTTGCTAATGGTACTTAATGGTATTAGAGATGAGGGAGTTGAGGCCTGAAAAACAGAAGTCATAGAAGAGACGAAAGGTGTGCAGGGTGTCATGGACATAGGTCGGGAGGGATTAGACCAGGGGGGATAGGATGGAGTTGAGGTATGTGGAAATTAATTCAGTGGGGCAGAAGCAAGCCGTAACAATAGGTTTCCAGGGCAGTTTTGTTTAGCAGGTAGATAGCCTAAGTGATAAAATCAGAAATGGTCCGTGAGATTAGGACATGGTGCTGATCTGCAGGATCATGGTCCTGAGAGCTGTGAATACAGAGAATCGGGCAAAAGACAGGGTTTCAATAGTTAATGCCATCTTTGAGGGTATGAGAGAATGTCTCAAGTTGAATGGAACAGGTTATTTGAGTGGAAAGGAAGATCAGCCAAGAGGGATGTTTATAAAAGTGTTGACAAAAACTCATGATATGCACGTCCCTGTTCAAGTGAAGGGCAAGACAATCAAATGTAAGGAAGCTTGGCTGACAAGAGAAATTGAGGCATTAGTCAAAAATAAGAAGAAAGCATGGGATGGGTACAGGCAGCTGGGATCAAGTGTATCCCTGGAGGAGATTTGGGAACTAAGGAGCAAAGTAAAAAGGGAAACCAGTTGGGCAAAAAGGGGCCAGGTGGTAGCTCTGGCAGAGAGCATTAAGGACAATCCCAAGAGATATGATAAATACATAAGTGGGAAATGGGTAACTAGAGAAAGAGTGGGACCCCTCAGGGATCAAAGCGGCCAACTCTGGAGCCACAGGAGATGGGGAAGTTCCTCTATGAGTATTTCTCCTCTGTATTTACTGAGGAGAAAGACAGGAGGACTGAGAAACTTGGGGCAGTCAATGAAAATGGCTTGAGAGCAGTCAGTGCTATGGCCGAAGAGGTGCTGAAGGTACGATCATGTATGAAGGGAGACAAATCTCGAGGGCCTGATTAGATATATCCGAGGGCATTGTGGGAAACCAATGAGGAAGTTCCGACCACTGGTTGAGATTTACGAGTCGTCTTTTTCCAAGAGAGGTGCCGGAAGACAAGTGTTGTGCCTCTATTCAAGAAGGGGATGCAGGGGAAATGCTGGGAACTATAGAACAGTGAGATGAACATCTGCAGTTGGAAACTTATTTTTGAGTATTGTGAGGAATATGATAAACAGGCATTTAGATGGGCAAGGGCTGATTAGGGTAATCAGCACGGTTTTGTACATGGGAGGTTGTGTCTCACAAATCTGATTTAGTTTTATGAGAATGTGACCAAACATGTCGATGAGGGCAGGGCTATAGATGTTGTACATATGGACTTCAGCAAAACATTGGACAAGGTTCCGCATGGTTGGCTGCTCTGGAAAGTTAGACCACATGGTATCCAAGGAGAGATAGCTCAATGGATAGAAAATTAGCTTCATGGAAGGAAGCAGAGGGTGATGGTGGAAGGTTGCTTCTCGGTCTGGAAGCCTATGTGCATTAAGGTTCGTTGCTGGAACCGTTAATGTTTCTCATCTACATCAATGATTTGGATGTGAGCATACACAGCAAGATTAGCAAGTTTGCAGATGATACATAAGTGGGTGATTTTGCAGATGAGGCGGTGAGGCTCAGAAAGCTGTGAACATACTTGCTTCTCCTCTTGGCAGCGATGTCATAGATACAGAGACAGTAGGTGCAGGAGAAGGCCATTCGGCCCTTTGAGTCTCCACCGCCATTCAATGTGATCATGGCTGATCATCCACAATCAGTACCCTTTCCTGCCTTCTCCCCATATCCTTTAATTCTGCTAGACCAAAGAGCTCGATCTAACTCTCTTTTGAATGCATCCAGTGAATCGGCCTCCACTGCCTTCTGAGGCACAGAATTCCACAAATTCTCGACTCTCTGGGTGAAACAGTTTTTCCTCATCTCAATTCTAAATGGCCTACCCCTTATTCTTAAACTGTGGTCCCTGGTTCTGGACTCCCCCAACATCGGGAACATGTTTCCTGCACCTAGCGTGTCAAATCCCTTTATAATTTTATGTTTCTTTCAGATCCCCTCTCATCCTTCTAAATTTCAGTGAATAAAAGCCCAGTCGCTCCATTCTTTCTTCATTTAACAGTCCTGTCATCCCAGGAATTAACCTTGTGAACCTACGCTGCACTCCCTCAATAGCAAGAATGTCCTTCATCAAATTAGGAGAAGAAATGTGCACAGGGTACTCCAGGTGTGGTCTCACTAGGGCCCTGTACAACTGCAGAAGGACCTCTTTGCTCCTATACTCAACTCCTCACTTCATGAAGGCCAACATGCCATTAGCTTTCTTCACTGCGTGTTGTTGCATGCTTACTTTCAGTGACTGATGTACATGGTCACCCAGGTCTCGTTGTAGTTCCCCTTTCCCTAACCTGACACCATTCAGATAGCGGTACACCCTCTTGGAAGCTGTCAGGCGAATATGGGCCAAATGCGGGCAGGTGGGACCAATGCAGCTGGGACAGGTTGATCGGCTTTGCCAAGTTGATATGAAGGGACTGTTCCCCAGCTGCATAAATTAAGGAGACAATTATGCAATTTTGTAAGTACATTAAGGAAACGGGCTATCTGGAGAGGCCAATAGAGTCCCTTACAAAACAAAGTGGTTTACCTGTGAAGCCACAGGAGGTTACATGGTCCTTAATGACCATATCTTATCTCTTCTTACTGTGGTGAAGGACACAAGGCTTGGGAAGTTGGGCAGTTAATGCAGCTGTCAGTTCGTATTACATTCGAGGAGCTCCTGGGTGTCCTAAACCTTCCAACATAAATATATCTCTTGGGACTGATAGATACATCCTAAGATACTGCAGGGAGATAGAAAATATAATTTACAGGGAACTCAGCTGAGGTATCTGAATCGTCATTATACACGTATGTGTTGCCGCATGAAGAGTCACATATCGTGTTTCTGTTCAAGACGGGGTGAAAAGAAAAGCTTGGGGACTGTATATCAATGAGCCGAAGATCTGTAGTAGGCAAAGTACTGGAGGGGATTTTGAAAGCTAAAATATACAGGCATTTAGATAGACAAGACATAATACGTGATAATCAGCATGCTTATTTAGGTAGGGCATCCTATCTCGCAAATATTTCTAAGTTGATTGAAAGCCGTTGGTGAAGCCGTATTTGGAGTACTGCGTTCAGTTGTTTCAGCTTGCTATAGGAAGGATATCCTTAAGATGGAAAGAGTACAGAGAAGATTTACGAAAATGTTGGCAGGACTTGAGGGCCTAACGTCTCGTGAAAGCTGGGGCAGGCTTAGACGTTTATTCCCCAGCAACGCAGAATGCTGTGGCTTGTGCTTACAGGGATGTATAAAAAACATGAGGGAGACATCTTGGGAGAATGCAGAGTCTATTAGCTAAGGTAGGGAAATCAATAACCACAGTACATACTTATAAGTTAAAAGGAGAAGAATTTAATCTGAACCATAACAGTATTTTCAATCAAGGGGTGGTGGGTATGTGGAACGAGGTGGCACAGAAGGATATTCAGGTGGTTACTATAACATAATTTAAAAAGACAGACGGGTAAATGAATAGGAAAGTTTGAGAGGGTTGTGGACGACGAGGACGTAAAGCATCTCTCATCTCAGGTTGCATCGCTGCACCCCACTAAGTCATGTACCATTTCTTTCTGGGATTGAACCACCCCAAGCCCGTCGTTATAACATCTGTGGACGACTGCATCAGAAAGCTGCTCAGCCTAACCACCTTTTCTGCATGACATCCTTTATGAGAAGGAGGCCCCATGCCGGTTGCGCTCACGGAAGCCTCTGCGCCCATACATGGAGAGTCTGGATGCAGTGAGCAATGCAGCATTAGCTGTCCCAGAAGGACTCCAGCCATACTTTGAGACCTGGTCACAACACCCTCCAGGCAACAACCTCCGCAGGAAGGCCTGGGTTCAACTGGACAGGCTACGAACTGGTGCTGGTCGTTTGGCAGCCAACATGAAAAGATGGGGCATTGCAGAGACCGCCCTCTGTCCTTGTGGTCAAGTACAGACCAACAAACATGTCCGAATGGAATGTGCTGTGACAGGACCTCCCTGCCCACTATCCCAACTTGATAATCCCCAATTAGAGACTTACCTCACCAATTGCCACTTTTGATTGTTGTAGTTGACATATGAAAGAGACAGCCATAATTTATTACCACCTAAATTTTCTCTTCCGTCTGTGAACAATCCAGTAGATGACAATGAAAACACGCTTCAAATGCCGGAGACACCAGTTTTCGTGTGTTTGGCTTAAATAGAATTGGTTTAAACTAATTGCTGCCCTTATTTGTCTTGGATAGCGAACAATCGTTATTCGCAAAGAGCAAATAATCAGATCCATCCAGTCGACCTATTTAATCCGTTTGACACTAATTTACTTTTATTCTCCTGCATTCCCACCAACTGACTTGGTTTCTAGAATATTACCGCCAATGATAACCCACGTCACGTCCCATGGCTTCTTTTCAACCGCGCGCTTCACTCAAATCTAAATCACAGTCACATAATGTGTTCACAGCCGCGACCCCTATATAAACATAGAAAATAGGTGCAGGAGGAGGCCACTCGGCCCTTTGAGCCAGCACCGCCATTCATTGTGATTATAACTGATCATCCACAATCAGTAACCTGTGCCCAACTTCTCCCCTTATCCCTTGATTCCACTAGCCCCCCAGAGCTCTTATCTAACTCTTTCTTAAATCCATCCAGTCATTTGGCCTCTACTGCCCTCCATGGCAGAGAATTCCACAAATTCACAACTCTTTGGGTAAAAACATTCCTTCTCACCTCAGTTTTAAATGGCCTCCCCTTTATTCTAAGACTGTGGCACCTGGTTCTGGACTCCCCCAACACCGGGAACATTTTTCCTGCATCTAGCTTGCCCAGTCCTTTTATAATTTTATATGTCTCCATAAGATCCCCTCTCATCCTTGTAAACTCCAGTGAATACAAGCCTAGTCTTTTCAATCTTTCCTCATATGACAGTCCCGCCATCCCAGGTCCCGACATTGATCAAGGATCTGCATACAACATTCGTTTCAACGTGTCCTCATTCGCATTAGCTCCTCTAGGTGCTACCACTCAGAGACACATCTTAAACAGTCAAATCAACCGAAAAACACCCAAGTCTTTCAAATGTCGGAGGAACTCTGAGGACATTGGTGGAATCCATTAGGTCTCAGGGCGAGCGTTCAAACGCAATACTATCAGCACTACGTTTCCGGAATGAAACAGGGGCTCCACAGTGATTTGTCTGCAGCTGCACAAGTTCCAATATGAAGTTTCTTTTCCAGTTACTTGGCGGTTTCAGTGAGTTTATTCTTTGCAGGTGAATAGTTGAGCTTTGTATGATTGGCACGTATCCTGAAGTGTTCCATATAAACGAGAATTAAACAAGGTGATTGATCAAGTTCCCTGTAGTTTGCCGTTCGCTTTTGAAGATTTAAGCAAAAGGTTGTTGAGGACAGAGCTGAGGACGGCGTATATATGGATTTGAGCAAGGGGTTTGAGAAGGTACGTGTGGCAGGCTGCTCCGAAAGGCTACAAGGCTTGGGAACACAGGACATCTAGCCCAATGGATAGAAAATTGGTTTCATGGAAGGAAGCAGAAGGTGACGGTAGAACGTTGTTTTTCGGACTGGAGGCCGATGATTAGTGGAGTGCCCCAGGATTCGGTGCTGGGCCCATTACTGTTTGTTATCTATCGCAGAATGATGGCAAGTCTTAGATCCCCCACCTTCCCCTAGATGTTCCTTCCTTCCCCCAGCTCCTTTCCCATCCCTCCAAGCACCACTCAGACCATCCTCGCACCTAAATCCTCATCTCCTCCCCCTTAAGCTCTACCTCACTGAAAATCTGCACTCCTCTTGCCCCCTCATAGCCTCCTCCCTTCCACTCGGATAGCTTCCCACCTCTCAGCCCCTCTTCCTCCCAATTCAAATGCTCCTCGTTTCCCCAAAGAACATCTCAACTCAGTCTCTCCTCCCATCAATCCCTCACAACTTAGATCCCCCTCCCCTCGGTCCCTCACAATTCCAACCTTTCTCACAACTCAGTCCATCCTCACAGCTGAGTCCATCCTCACAACTCAGTCTATCCTCACAGCTCAGTCCATCCTCACAGCTCAGTCCATCCTCACAGCTCAGTCCATCCTCACAGCTCAGTCCATCCTCACAGCTCAGTCCATCCTCACAGCCCAGTCCATCCTCACAACTCAGTCCATCCTCACAGCTCAGTCCATCCTCACAGCTCAGTCCATCTTCACAGATCAATCCATCCTCACAACTCAGTCCCTCCTCACCACTCAGTCCCTCCTCAACACTCAGTTCCTCCTCACAACTCGGACCCTTCTCTTGTCGGTCCTCTCAGTCCCTCAAAACTCAGAACCGTCTCTCACTCAGATCCTCATTTCCTTCCCTTGGGCCATCCTCACTCAACATCTACCCTACAGGTCTTCTATCTACCCCTCATAGTCCCCTTCCTTTCCCTCAGACTCTTCCCTTCTCCATTTACTCTGTTCACTTTCCTTCAGAACATAACTCAAACCCTCCTCCCTCCCACATAGACCCTCTTCTCCTCAGACACTCACAATCCAGACTCTCCTTTCCTCAATCCCTCACAACTTAGAACCTCTTCCAGCAGGCCCTCACAATTCAGACCCTCCTCACAACTCAGACACCCCTCACAACTCATTCCCTCCTCACAACTCGGACCCTCATCACAACTCAGACCCTCCTCACAACTCGGACCCTCATCACAACTCAGACCCTCCTCACACTTCAGTCCATCCTCACAACTCAGCCCCTCCTCCTCTCACTCCTCCTCTCAGTCCCTCGTAATTCAGACCCTTCCCTCTCTGCCCACCAGACCTTGTCTCTGCCCATCAAAGCTCCTTGCTTCCCCTCTGACTCTTCCTTTCTCCATTCCTCTTCATTCAGTCTCTACTCACTTCCCTTCAGAACATCTCACCTCAGACCCACTTCCATCCCACTTAGACCCTCTTTTTCTCAGTCCCTCACAACTCAGACCCTCCTCCACTCAATTCCTCACAACTTAGAACCTCTTCGTCCAGGCCCCTCACAACCCCGACCCCCCTCACAACCCCGACCCCCCTCACAACTCAGACCCCCCTCATAACCCCGACCCCACTCACAACCCCGACCCCCTCACAACCCCGACTCCCCTCACAACCCCGACCCCCCTCACAACCCCGACCCTACTCACAACTCAGACCCCCCTCACAACCCCGACCCCCTCACAACCCCGACTCCCCTCACAACCCCGACCCCCCTCACAACCCCGACCCTACTCACAACTCAGACCCCCCTCATAACCCCGACCCCCCTCACAACCCCGACCCCCCTCACAACCCCGATCCCCCTCACAACCCCGACCCCCCTCATAACCCCGACCCCCCTCACAACCCCGACCCCCCTCACAACCCCGACCCCCCTCACAACCCCGACCCCCCTCATAACTCGGATCTTCCTCCCCTCGGTCCCTCACGACTCAGACCCACTTCCCCTCAGCCTCTCACAGGTCTGACCCCCCTCCTCTATCCCTCACAACACAGTCCCTCCCTCCCCCTCTCTCTCCCTCAGGCTGTGAGACCCTCCCCTCTCCCCATCAAACCCTCATTCCTTCCCCTCAGTCTACCCCGCCCCTCCTCCTTTCCTCTCCATTTACTCTCCTCACCTCCCCTCACAACTCAACTCAGCCCCTCTACCTCTAAATCCCTCACAACTCAGCCCCTCCCCCCTCGGTCCCTCACAACTCAGCCCCTCCCCCCTCTGTCCCTCACAACTCAGCCCCTCCCCCCTCGGCCCCTCACAACTCAGCCCCTCCCCCCTCGGCCCCTCACAACTCACCCCTCCCCCCTCTGTCCCTCACAACTCAGCCCCTCCCCCCTCGGCCCCTCACAACTCACCCCTCCCCCCTCTGTCCCTCACAACTCAGCCCCTCCCCCCTCTGTCCCTCACAACTCAGCCCCTCCCCCTCTGTCCCTCACAACTCAGCCCCTCCCCCCTCGGTCCCCCACAACTCAGCCCCTCCCCCCTCGGCCCCCCACAACTCAGCCCCTCCCCCCCTCGGTCCCTCACAACTCAGGACGCCCCAACCGCACGCGCACGCGCACTCTCTCTCTCTCTCGCGCGCGCGGAGCCGGGAGCGTCGCCCTCGCGCGGTGACGGTTGGGGAAGCAGCGGGGACGCGGTGCGCAGGCGCACTGTCTCCAGCCGGCCGCGGGGCGCAGGCGCTGTGTTTCCAACCGGCGCGGGGACCCCTCTGCGCGTGCGCTACTTTTCCAACCGTCACCGCGCGAGAAGTCTTGTCCTGCGGCATGATGGGAACCGCACTTGTATTGATTGTCCCAGCGTGGCGGTGAGCTTCACTCCCAGATATAATGGCGGGCCGGGCCGGGCCGGGCCGGGTGGCGGTGAGCTTCACTCCCAGATATAATGGCGGGCCGGGCCGGGCCGGGCCGGGTGGCGGTGAGCTTCACTCCCAGATATAATGGCGGGCCGGGCCGGGCCGGGCCGGGTGGCGGTGAGCTTCACTCCCAGATATAATGGCGGGCCGGGCCGGGCCGGGCCGGGCGGCGGTGAGCTTCACTCCCAGATATAATGGCGGGCCGGGCCGGGCCGGGTGGGCCGGGTGGCGGTGAGCTTCACTCCCAGATATAATGGCGGGCCGGGCCGGGCCGGGTGGGCCGGGTGGCGGTGAGCTTCACTCCCAGATATAATGGCGGGCCGGGCCGGGCCGGGCCGGGTGGCGGTGAGCTTCACTCCCAGATATAATGGCGGGCCGGGCCGGGCCGGGCCGGGTGGCGGTGAGCTTCACTCACAGATATAATGGCGGGAGGGAGGGGTGGGAGGGGTGGCGGTGAGCTTCACTCCCAGATATAATGGCGGGAGGGAGGGGTGGGCCGGGTGGGCCGGGTGGCGGTGAGCTTCACTCCCAGATATAATGGCGGGAGGGAGGGGTGGGAGGGGTGGCGGTGAGCTTCACTCCCAGATATAATGGCGGGAGGGAGGGGTGGGCCGGGTGGCGGTGAGCTTCACTCCCAGATATAATGGCGGGAGGGAGGGGTGGGAGGGGTGGCGGTGAGCTTCACTCCCAGATATACTGGTGGGCAGGAGGGAGGGGTGGCGGTGAGCTTCACTCCCAGATATAATGGGGGGGGGGCGGTGGGGGGGAGCTTCACTCCCAGATATAATGGCGGGCGGGTGGGAGGGGTGGGGGGGCGGTGAGCTTCACTCCCAGATATAATGGCGGGAGGGGTGGGGGGGCGGTGAGCTTCACTCCCAGATATAATGGTGGGTGGGACGGTGGGAGGGGTGGAAGGGGCGGTGGGGAGGACGGGCGCCGACGCTGGAGATTGGTGATGGTGGGGTGGGGTCGAGAGACCGCTTTGGACTGGCTGGTGGTGGTGGTGGGGTGGGGTCGAGAGACCGCTTTGGACTGGCTGGTGGTGGTGGGGTGGGGTCGAGAGACCGCTTTGGACTGGCTGGTGGGGTGGGGTCGAGAGACCGCTTTGGACTGGCCGGTGGGGTGGGGTCGAGAGACCGCTTTGGACTGGCTGGTGGTGGTGGGGTGGGGTCGAGAGACCGCTTTGGACTGGCTGGTGGTGGTGGTGGGGTGGGGTCGAGAGACCGCTTTGGACTGGCTGGTGGTGGTGGTGGGGTGGGGTCGAGAGACCGCTTTGGACTGGCTGGTGGTGGTGGGGAGGGGTGGGGTCGAGAGACCGCTTTGGACTGGCTGGTGGTGGTGGGGAGGGGTGGGGTCGAGAGACCGCTTTGGACTGGCTGGTGGTGGTGGGGAGGGGTGGGGTCGAGAGACCGCTTTGGACTGGCTGGTGGGGTGGGGTCGAGAGACCGCTTTGGACTGGCAGGTGGTGGTGGGGAGGGGTGGGGTCGAGAGACCGCTTTGGACTGGCTGGTGGTGGTGGTGGTGGGGCTGAGAGACCGCTTTGGACTGGCTGGTGGTGGTGGTGGTGGGGCCGAGAGACCGCTTTGGACTGGCTGGTGGTGGTGGTGGTGGGGTCGAGAGACCGCTTTGGACTGGCAGGTGGTGGTGGGGAGGGGTGGGGTCGAGAGACCGCTTTGGACTGGCTGGTGGTGGTGGTGGTGGGGTGGGGTCGAGAGACCGCTTTGGACTGGCTGGTGGTGGGGTGGGGTGGGGCCGAGAGACCGCTTTGGACTGGCAGGTGGTGGTGGGGAGGGGTGGGGTCGAGAGACCGCTTTGGACTGGCTGGTGGTGGTGGTGGTGGGGCCGAGAGACCGCTTTGGACTGGCTGGTGGTGGTGGTGGTGGGGCCGAGAGACCGCTTTGGACTGGCTGGTGGTGGTGGTGGTGGGGTCGAGAGACCGCTTTGGACTGGCTGGTGGTGGTGGTGGTGGTGGTGGGGTCGAGAGACCGCTTTGGACTGGCTGGTGGTGGTGGGGTGGGGTCGAGAGACCGCTTTGGACTGGCTGGTGGTGGTGGTGGGGTGGGGCCGAGAGACCGCTTTGGACTGGCTGGTGGTGGTGGGGTGGGGTCGAGAGACCGCTTTGGACATTGGTTGTGGTGGTGGGGTGGGGTGGGGTCGAGAGACCGCTTTGGACTGGCTGGTGGTGGTGGTGGGGTGGGGCCGAGAGACCGCTTTGGACTGGCTGGTGGTGGTGGGGTGGGGTCGAGAGACCGCTTTGGACTGGCTGGTCCCTTGCCGGCTGCACAAACTGCCGCCCAATCTCAGGCTCATCACCCGGCAGCGGCCAACGGGCTCTGAGTTTAGGCTGGCACTTTCGTCCTGTTGTTCATCGTCATCGCCTGACCGCATGAATGTGTGACTGTTGGTGTTGGGACCTGTAATCTACTCATCCCCCCCCCCCTCCCCATCATGGGAAGACCGTGCAAGGGATGGGTGTTTGTTCGGTGAATATAACATTCGCGGATTTGCAGAGACCAGTGTCTGTAAGGTGGGGGGGGGGGGGGAGGGGGGCATGCATCAATTCAGCTGAGCTGCCTTGACGGCTACAATGGGAGAGAGTCGCTCTAGGCCACATTTAGGAGAAGCAGGACCCCCCTCCCCAGTGCAGTTGCATTGCATTGGCTCAACCAGTTGACGCTGGGAGAGGCGGTCGTGCATTGCGATGTGGCAAATTGCATCAACATCCGTGGGCTGCTTTGGGAAATAAATGTCCTGCATTGGAGTGGACATATTGCATTGGTGCTGCATCAGACTGACCAATGTGGCACTTAGCACCGAGCTGCATTGGTGTGGGGCTTTCTGAACTAAAGGCATTGAGACAGTACAATTGAACTTGCTGCAACTGCGCTGGATTAGTAAACTGACATGTTAGCGGACTGGTCCTGAGCTGCATTGATGTGATTGCTCTGCTGTGGAAGCTGGGCTGCATTGAGTGTAATGGCACTGAAGAGATGTACCACTGGAGATGTACCACTCGGCCGTACCGTTGGCAATCGCCCAGGAGTTGGTATACATTCGGACTGGAGTATTGTCGTTGGACAAGGGAAGGGTGGCCGCCACAAGCTCGGCCATTTGACTCGAGCCACCAGAGCCATCACATGGCCTC
Organism: Rhinoraja longicauda; assembly: GCF_053455715.1. NCBI lineage: Eukaryota > Metazoa > Chordata > Chondrichthyes > Rajiformes > Arhynchobatidae > Rhinoraja > Rhinoraja longicauda. The sequence goes on along the minus strand of NC_135971.1, from coordinate 60,469 downwards.
GTGTATCCTCATACGCACTCGCAAACCCCGTGTACACAGCAGAGCACACGGCCGGATCGTATCCTGATGTTCACCGTTCGAGACTGGAGTTCTCTGTTCTGGAAGGGCGCCCGACATGCTCTTTTATGGCGTTTCTCGTCTATTCAGACCGCGCATACCCCCTCCCGTGAGCCAGTCATAAGCCCGTTGGGCACAACATTTCTTATCTTTATGTGGTACCACTTTCTGTAGACTTGGGCCTAAAGGTCGCTCTGTACATTGCATTTGAAATGACCGTGTTTCATCCTGGGGAATATTGCAGAAAATAAAGGCTTGGGGGGGGGGGGGGGGGAGGGGGCAATGCAGAGTTTGTCAAACTGGTGTATTGTGTTCAATTTTGGTCACCCTGTTGCAAGCTGTAAAAAGTGCAGAGAAGATGGAGGATGTTTCAGTTTTATTCATTTTTTAGTTTTAGCAATGTAGCATGGAAACGGATCCCTCAGCCTAGCTAGTTCATTCAATCATTGATCACCGGTTCTCACTGGTTCCATGTTTTCCCACTTTCACATCCATTCCCGACACTCCAATAGCAATTTTACAGATCCCAATTCATCTACACACTTGTACATTTTGGGCAATATTGCAGAAAACGGGTAAACCCACACAGTTACAGTGAGACGTACAAATCCCTTGCAGAGCGCAAATCCGGGTCTCCGGTGCTGTGAGGCAGTAATTGTTTCTGCCATGCCAATGTGCCAGTTCTCAATGGTCTGAGGTATCGGGAGAGGGTGGGTAGGTTAGGATTAGATTCCTTGGAGAGCAGGAGGTCGAGGTAATATTATGGAAGTGTATAAAATCACGAGGGGAATTGATTGGGTGAACGAACAGTTTTTTTACCCAGGTAGGGAAATCAAGAACAAGAAGACATAGCTTTAAGGTGAGGGGGAAGGATTTAATAGAAAACTGAGGGGCAACGTTCATGGGGAACTATATGAAACGAGCTGTTCAGACATCTATGGCAGCAGCATTTAAAAGACACTTGTTGGTGAAACCTCACTTGGACTGAGCTTTAAAGTAGAGGGGGAACGTTTATAGGACATGCGCGGGGCAGGATGTTTACAGAATGTGGTGGGTACCTGGAATGCACTGCCAGTGATGGCATTGGATGCACATATGTTAATGGTGTTTGAGACTTTTGAATGGACATATGGATATGCAGGGAAAGGAAGAATATTAATTGTTTGCAGGCGTTTAAGAGTTGGGCTTGGCACCATATTTGGCACAGACATTGTAGGACAAAGCGCCTGTTAATTACTCTGGACTCTTCAATGTTGGATGAGTATTGCGTGTAGTTTTGGACGCCATGCTATGGGGAGGATGTAATTAAGCTGGAGAGGGTTCATATGGATTGACGAGGATGTCATAGAAACATAGAAACATAGAAAGTAGGTGCAGGAGTAGGCCATTCGGCCCTTCGAGCCTGCACCGCCATTCAATATGATCATGGCTGATCATCCAGCTCAGTAACCTGTACCTGCCTTCCCTCCATACCCCCTGATCCCTTTAGCAAAAAGGGCCACATCTAACTCCCTCTTAAATATAGCCAATGAACTGGCCTCAACTACCTTCTGTGGCAGAGAATTCCACAGACTCACCACTCTCTGTGTGAAGAAATGTTTTCTCATCTCGGTCCTAAAAGACTTCCCCCTTATCCTTAAGCTGTGACCCCTGGTTCTGGACTTCCCCAACATCGGGAACAATCTTCCCGCATCTAGCCTCTCCAACCCCTTAAGAATTTTAGGGGTTTTAGGGTTTTAGGGAATCTCAAGTCACTGGGAATTGAGATACAACAAGAGCCTGGTATTAACTCCGGTATCCTTGTCAACACATACTTTGGGCTCTGTAAACCTAATTTAATGGCTTCACGCATGCGGAGTAATCCCATTTCAGAATATTGGTCTGTTGCCTCCCCCGGCTTGGTGATTCAAGTATGCACCTGCACGCTTTAAAATGTTTTGAGAGACCTTGCCTCAACCTCCTCCTCCTCCTCAGTAGATATAGCCCAGTCCATCCCCCAGACCAGTCTACCCACCATCAACTCTATCTACATTTCACGATGCCTCGGGAAAGCAGCCAACATAATCAAAGGCTAATCTCACCCCAATCATTCTTTCTTCTCCCTTCTCCGATCCAGCCCACATGAGTGCCTCAGGGCAGACGGGCCATGGTGGGTGCAAGAGGCTGTGCGGAGCTCACAGTGGGTGCTGGAGGTCAGACGGGGTGTGCCGCAGAGAGAACAGAAAGCAACACAGCGTGGGAGGATGGGTAGAATAAAGAGAGATCGGGAGGCGGGTGGCGGTGGCGACGAGAACGAAGAAGGTCCCATCTGCTGGTGCACTGTCGAGTTCACCTCAATCACACTGTGAACATTGGCCTGTGTCTATAGAACTGGTGCCTACAATGGTGAAAACTACATGCACCAAATATCTTCCCCTTTGTACTTGAATTTGACTTGATTGCATTCATGTACATTATTAGATCTGATTGGGGAGCAAGTAATGTAAAGCTTTTCACTGTATCTCTGTGCACAAGACAATAATGAACAAAAACCTAAACCAGTGAGTTCCAGATTTCAACCAGTCTCTGGGGAAAACCTCCCTTCATATCGGCGCTGTGGTGCAGCTGGTAGCGCTTCTACCTCTCTGTGCCAAAGACCTAGGTTCAATCCTGACCTTGGGTGCGATCGGTGTGGAGTTTGCACGTTTCCTGTGAGAACATGGATTTCCTCCAGGTCCTGTGTCAATTGTCCCAATTTGTGTAGGAAGTGGATGAGAAAGTGGGCTAACAGACCTCATGTGAATGGTAATCGATGGTCAGAGTAGACTCGGTGGGTCAAAGGGCCTGTTCGCATGTTATGTCTCCACAATAAACATGTCCTCCAAACCTCCAATCGCCTCCTTTCAAACTGTCCTGTTCTCTTATTTTAGCCACTGTTGCTTTTGTGAAGTTTACAGCTATCTGTCCCACCAGTCACCCTCGTAATATTGAATCCCTGTTTGTTACCCATTAGTTTCCTCTGCCCCACAGGGAAGCATATCCCAGTCTTTGTCTCTCACTCTTTCTGATACCCACTGTGTCTGTACCATCCTGGTGAATCTGTTCCCTCAGTCGTGTGGTGACCAGACCTGCTCGCAGTGCACCAGCTGAGGTCTGACCAAACTTTCTAAAGTTGTACCAACGTGGAACTAGTTGCATTCTACGTCGCCGCCCATGAAGGCGAGTATCCCACCTGCCTTCTTCACAGCCCCGGAGCCCGCAACTCACAGACCGTGGCCTTACCCATGTTTTGCACTGTTCTGTGTGAATACCTTTCCCCTCTCACCTTGAACCTATGTCCCTGTTTCTTGATTACCTTATCCGGGTAGATTTTTTGCGTTCACCCTATCTATTCCCTTGATGTTCCTGTGCTGTAATGTTGTATCTCTGCACCTTGTTATTGTACCCGCCTCACCTCTCTCCTCTGGCACCGAACACCCACTTATTATTCAGATGATAAAGGAAGACCACGCTCTCAGAAACTTGCTGTCAAGCGGTTCCAGGTTTATTGAGCGCACACATTAAACAAAAGCAATATAAATCATTGGCTTTACAGTAAATAATATTCAAGTACTAAAACGTGTTGCGGACGGTCTCATTATTCCGGCCATTAAACCCGTACAGTCTGAGCTGCTGCTCCGGACTCTTCTTTCCTCCGCCCCCGTCCGTCGTTAGAAGCTCACGGGATGATCTCTCCTTCCTCACGGGCTCGGCTCCACATCAGTGTGTCACCGCGCCGGGGATGATTCCACAACACTCTCCACTGACTGAGGCCAGCGCCCTCCCTTCCCCAGCGAAGGTTGGGAAAGCAGAGTCTAATTGAACATCATAGAACAGTACAACACAGGAACAAGCCTTTCGCCCCACAACTTCCGTGCTGAACACAAGGCCGAGACCAACTCTTATCTGCCTGCACATATTTCATACCTCTCAATTCCTTGCACATCCTTATGCCCACTTCAAGTCTCTTAAGCACCACCACCATATCTAGGTCCATACCCAGCCCTGGCAACAATTCCAGGCTCCCAACCTCAGTGTAAAAAACATGCCCATACATCTCCTCTAAACTTTGTCCCACCATTCTTAAAGCAATGTTTCCTAGTATCTGTTATTTGCACCCTCAAAAAAAATTCACACTGTCTACCCTATCCATGCCACTGCCTACCCCATCCATGCCACTGTCTACCCCATCCATGCCACTGTCTACCCTATACATGCCACTGTCTACCCCAGCCATGCCACTGTCTACCCCATCAATGCCACTGTCTACCCCATCAATGTCACTGTCTACCCCATCCATGCCACTGTCTACCCCATCAATGCCACTGTCTACCCCATCAATGTCACTGTCTACCCTATCCATGCCACTGTCTATCCCATCCATGCCACTGTCTACCCCATCCATGCCACTGTCTACCCTATCAATGTCACTGTCTACCCTATGAATGCTAGACTTATCAGCATGGTAAAGCAGAGGGCGGATTGGAGAGTGAGTTCGGGAGGGAAGAGAGTGAGGTGGTGGGTGAGGCAGGGCCTGGTAGGTGAGAGGGGGGGAGTGGGGAGACCCAGTACAGCTGCAGAGCAAGCAGTGCAGTCGGGAGGATGAGATTGGGGTGAAAGGAGAATGTGTGGAGTTTGTAATGGAGGAGAGAGTGAGAGAATGCAGGGCGCTGGGAAAGCAGCCAGTGGGAAGTAGTGTGGAAGGGAATGAGTGGGTGAGGCGGGAGATGTGGAAGATGATGGAGACTGAGGCAAGAAGGGGCATAGATGGAGGATGATCTGTGGTAGAACTAGTGTTCCTGTCGTCTATGGGTGTGCACATGTGTGTGGTCAAAATACATTGGCACATTGTCCGATCGAAGAGTGTGTGGTTACAGTGCATCTGTGTGCGGTCAGTAGTGAGACAGTGTGTGTGTGTTAGGTTATACGGTGTCTGTGTGTGGTCAGCAGTGAGAGAGACAGTGTGTGTTGTTCCAGTACATCTGCGGGTGGTCAGGAATGTGTGTGTGGGTGTGGATAGTGTATCTGTGTGCAGTCAGGATTGTTTGTACTGAGTGTCGGTATGTCTGTGCTCAGTTATTTGTGTGTTGCGTGTATGTGGTTGGTGTGTGTATGTGTGGGTCTATGTGGATAAAGTGTTGTAGAGCAACACAGAACCCAAACAGAATATTTGGCCCAACCCGTCTACGCCAACCGGAATGTCCATCGAAACTCACCCCATTTCACCATAATTAGCCCATCTAAACACTTCCTATCCGTAACTGTCCAAATGTCTTTTAGTTGCTATTGTATCCGCCTCAATCATTCCACTGGCAGCTCGTCCCATGTACACACCACTGCAGGAGAAAATAAGTTGCAGATCAGATGAGTGCGGAAAGGGGAAGGTGGGAGAGGAGATGGGTGGTGGTGAGAAGGGGGTATGGGGTGGAGTGTGTGTGTGATGGAGGGTGTGTGTGATGGAGGGTGTGTGTGAGATGGAGGGTGTGTGTGATGGGGGGTGTGTGTGAGATGGAGGGTGTGTGTGTGTGATGGAGGGTGTGTGCGTGTGATGGAGGGTGTGTGTGTGTGATGGAGGGTGTGTGTGATGGAGTGTGTGTGTGAGATGGAGGGTGTGTGTGTGTGATGGAGGGTGTGTGTGATGGAGTGTGTGTGAGATGGAGGGTGTGTGTGTGTGATGGAGGGTGTGTGTGATGGATGGTGTGTGTGTGTGATGGAGGGTGTTTGTGTGTGATGGGGGGTGTGTGTGATGGAGGGTGTGTGCGATGGAGGGTGTGTGTGTGAGATGGATGGTGTGTGTGTGTGATGGAGGGTGTGTGTGTGATGGAGGGTGTGTGTGATGGAGGGTGTGTGTGATGGAGGGTGTGTGTGTGAGATGGAGGGTGTGTGTGTGTGATGGAGTGTGTGTGTGATGGAGGGTGTGTGTGATGGAGGGTGTGTGTGATGGAGGGTGTGTGTGTGATGGATGGTGTGTGTGTGATAGAGGGGTGTGTGTGTGATGGAGGGTGAGTGTGTGTGATGGAGGGTGTGTGTGTGAGATGGAGGGTGTGTGTGTGATGGAGGGTGTGTGTGTGTGATGGAGGGTGTGTGCGTGTGATGGAGGGTGTGTGTGATGGATGGTGTGTGTGTGTGTGATGGAGGGTGTGTGTGTGTGATGGAGGGTGTGTGTGATGGAGGGTGTGTGCGATGGAGGGTGTGTGTGTGTGATGGAGGGTGTGTGTGATGGAGGGTGTGTGTGTGTGATGGAGGGTGTGTGTGATGGAGGGTGTGTGTGATGGAGGGTGTGTGTGTGATGGAGGGTGTGTGTGTGATGGAGGGTGTGTGTGTGATGGAGGGTGTGTGTGATGGAGGGTGTGTGTGATGGAGGGTGTGTGTGAGATGGAGGGTGTGTGTGTGTGATGGAGGGTGTGTGTGTGTGATGGAGTGTGTGTGATGGAGGGTGTGTGTGATGGAGGCTGCGTGTGATGGAGGGTGTGTGTGTGTGATGGAGGGTGTGTGTGTGTGATAGAGGGGTGTGTGTGTGATGGAGGGTGTGTGTGTGATGGAGGGTGTGTGTGATGGAGGGTGTGTGTGATGGAGGGTGTGTGTGAGATGGAGGGTGTGTGTGTGTGATGGAGGGTGTGTGTGTGTGATGGAGGGTGTGTGTGTGTGATGGAGGGTGTGTGTGATGGAGTGTGTGTGTGAGATGGAGGGTGTGTGTGTGTGATGGAGGGTGTGTGTGATGGAGGGTGTGTGTGATGGAGGGTGTGTGTGTGATGGAGGGTGTGTGTGTGTGTGATGGAGGGTGTGTGTGTGTGATAGAGGTGTGTGTGTGTGTGATGGAGGGTGTGTGTGTGTGATGGAGGGTGTGTGTGTGTGATGGAGGGTGTGTGTGATGGAGGGTGTGTGTGATGGAGGGTGTGTGTGTGTGTGATGGAGGGTGTGTGTGTGTGTGATGGAGGGTGTGTGTGTGTGTGATGGAGGGTGTGTTGTAGATCAGTCACTGTATTCACAGTCCAGGTCGAGTGTTTGCAGATCCGTTCCTGCAAGAAGTTATCTTGCGCATGCGTGTTACCCTGGGGAGTCATCTTGTTGAGGAGCTGCGGTTTAGTCTGTAACCTTGCATCCCCGTGCTCATTAAACTTAGCTTGAAGTTAATAACTTGGTGTTATTCTTGCAACTTCATGGAGGGTGTGTGAGAGATAGAGGGTGATGGTGTGAGTGTGCAGTGGAGAGAGTGTAAATGAGATGGAATTGTGTTAGATGGAGGGAGTATGAGTTGGAGTGTGAATGGTTGCAAGAACTCGATCCTCACCACGGACTCTGGTGCTCCTCTCCCACCCTCTCTAACCAGCTCCTCTGGTCCCAGTCACCATCACCCCTCCCCTCCACTGCTCCCACTACCGTCCAGGGCACCTTCCTCACTACCTCAAATACGTTTCCCCACTAACCAGTGAGAGCAGAACTCCTTTCCCACAAACAGCTGAGCCTTATTTCTGCATTTGTCAAAAATAAATAGATTAATTCACACAGAATTGGAGCCCAGTGAAAAAAGTTTTTTAAAAAAATCTTGTCTTTGATGATGTTGAATCGTTGCAGAGACAGGGAATTTGACCTGTCCTCAGTGACTCTTATAAACTTCTCCAGGTGTATCATAGAAAGCGAACTGTTGGGTTGCATAACAGCTTGCTTTGGGAACAGCTCTGCCCAAGAGTGTCAGAAATTGCAGAGTTGTGGATGTTGCCCAGTCCATCACACAGACCAGACTTCCCATCATTGACTATATCTACACTTCAGGCTGCCTCGGAAAAGCAGCCAACATGATCAAAGACGTCGCACCAGGTCATTCCATCTCCGACCTAACAGATTAAACAGAAGTGCGCACCACCAGAGTCAGAAACAGCATCTTCCCCACCGTTATCAGGCTTCTGAATGGTCCTTCCATAAGCTAGGCCACTGTTGGATTCACCTCTACCCCACTGTGGACATTGGAGTCTGTCTGTGGAACGTGTTTGCTCCAATGCTGAGAACTATACACTGTCCGTTGTACTTGAGTGTGAACTGATTATATCTATATCTAGTATTATAGTATTTATATACAGCATGCAAAACAAAGCTTTTCACTGTACCTCAGCACACGTGACAATAATAAACCCAAACGCAGCAACAGCAGCAGCAGCAAGCGTCCCCACTCCCTGCTGCAGAGACGGAAGCAGCAACAATGCAGCTCACCCCCAGGGTGGACTCGCTGTGAACAAGGCGAGCGAGAGGCAAGGCTGTGAGGGACGGGGCGTTGACAGCTGGATCCCCGTCAGTCCACCGCAGGTTCCTCCCTCACGGCACCCTTCTTAATCTCAGGGTCCGGGTCATCATACATCTCCATCAGCTGAAGCCCAGAGAAGAGCAAAGGTGAGTTACTGCAAGAGTGGGGATGAAGGGAGAGAGGGGGGAGCGAGTGGGGGGGGGGGGAATGGGAAAAAGAGAGAGAGCGAGAGGGGGAGAGGGAGAGGGAAGAGAGAGGGATGAGGGAGAGTGAGAGGGGGTGGAGAGAGAGGGGAAATGAGGAGAGGGAGGCAGAGGGGGGGAGAGAGGGGAGGAGGCTAGGGAGAGAGGGTGACGTGGGGAGAGTGAAGGGGACGAGGGTAGAGAGAGGGGGATGAGGGGAGAGAGAGGGGAACGAGGGGAATGAAAATACTGAGGAAATATGGAGGGTAAGGGAGCTGCTCCCTTCAGTGAGGGCAGACAGTGAGGGAGTTCAGTCCATCTCTCTCTCTCTCCCTCCACCTCGTACTGTTTTCTCACCTTTGCACGGAGAGCTTCCATCACTTCATCGTCACTAATGTCCCCTTCCACTGTCACCTTTATATCAATCCACTGGTTGTCTTCATCTGAATACAACAGCCCAACATCAACAAGGAGATCAGAGTCAAGTTGAATGTGGCTGAGACGATGTCTTCCCTGCTCTCTCTTTTCTAATCTATGTTCCTTTCAGTCATTCACCATGAAAACGCCCTTCCACCCGACCTGCCGTGAGGATCAAGGTACCCCTTTCTCCGCCCCTATTTTTGCTCCCCTGATTTCCTTCTTAAGGAGAGGGGTGAGGGGGGAGGGGGGAAGGGAATGGGGGGAGGGGAGAGGGGGGAGTGGAGGGGGGGAGGGGGGGCTTTTCCTTACAGCGACGCTCCAGCGACTCCAACCTCCCCTCCCTACAGACTCCCCACCCTCCATCTCACTTTACTCTCCATGTCAACACCACACACCTTCCATCCTCCTGGACTCCATCCTTCCCCCACCCCACACTTCTACCTCTGCCCACCACCCTCTCCGCCCTCCCTCCACCACCCCACACTCAATCCTCCCCCGCGACAGACCTCACATCCCCCACTCCAGACTCCTCCTCCCCCCTGCAGCCCACCACCCCCCCCCACTTCATCCCACCACCCCCCCACTCCAGCCCACCTCCCCCCCACTCCACACCCCCTCCTCTCCAAACCCCTCCTCCCTCCACTCCATCACCCCTCCTCCCTCCACTCCATCACCCCTCTCCCTACATTCCACTCCTCGATACCTGAGCTTGTATCTGGTTCTGGGATGGTGGAAATATCCTCCCGGGATTCGGGTGTTGTTTCCTGGATTTCCTCAGTTGGTACGGAGGTTGGATCTGTAATAAAGTGTGGACAGGCAGTGCGTGTAGTGGGGAAATAATCCAGCAGCTCTGTGGGATGGAAGGAGACCGAAGGGCGTGGTGACACGAGTCTCTGGTGACCCCAATTGTCCAGCCGCCTCCTGCACCATGTATCCTGACACCTCTCCTTGCATTCCCTCACTCCAGTTCTCCCTGGATTCCTTGCAGTCTAACCTTCATATCCCTCAGAATCCTCTCCAACAACTTACCTCCCACTGATTTCAGGATCTGTTCTATGGCTTTTCCTTGCAGCCCATCTTAAATAGAGGTGCAATATCAGCCACTCACCAGTCACCCGGCACCTCACCCATGTCTAACGATGATCCTACAATTTCTCCCCCAGCTTCCCACAGTATCCTCGGATATATCCGATCAGGCCCGGGAGATTTATTAGGTTCATATGCCTAAGGACGTCCAGCATCACTGACATATGGACTGTCATTCAGACATCACCATTAACTGTACCAAGTTCCCACTTTTCATGTCATTCACCATTTTAAAAACAGGAGAAATACCCGTTGAGGACACTGCCCATCTCCTGGTCGACAGACAGATGGTTTCTGAGGGTCAGTATTCTCTCTCTAGTTGCACTCTTTCTATTAATGCACGTCAATTTATTTGGATTCCCTGGTGGTTAGATTACAATTGGTGAGAATAGGTGACAACACATCCTCCACCATAATTCCCAACACTGGTGTCCTGCAAGTATGCATTCCATGTCTTTAACTGTGCCCCTGCACACTGAAGACTATGCAACAAAGGTCTGCTTTAACTCCATCTTCAAGTTTGCAGATGACACTAGTGTGGAGGCAGTAGATAAAGAGCTTAGTAACATGGAGTTAATATAGTAAGGAATTGCGGAGTTCTGATTGTGGCCCAGTTCACCGCACAGACCAGATTCCCCACCATTGACTCCATCTCCACTGAAGCTGCTTCTGGAAAGCAGACAATACAATCCAGTGTCTTCTCCTTGCTCCCGTTGGCCAGAAGATACAGCAACTTGTAAACGCACAACTCCAGTCTCAGTAACAACTACTTTGCCTCCGTTATCTGACTTCTGAACGGTCTTTCCATGAGCGAGGGAACTGTCCCGATACTCCAACCTACCTCACTGCAGTATTGGAATTTCACTCTGGGACAGTAAAGGTACAATGATGAGAATAATATTCTGCATATTTTTCTTTTCACTTCACCTTTTGCATTTGGCTTGGTTATATCCATGTGTAATATTGTCAATGTTAAATTTTGTCCCATTTGATGAGATAGTATTTCTGAATAAGTTACAATAATAAACCTAAACCTCCATTTCACTTCAGGTCAGACACTTGCCACTCATCTCGTGAACATCATGTTTCTCATTCTTTATGCCGTTTATCTCCTTCAGGCCCATAACACCAGCTGTTGTTTTGCTCTGGTCTATTCCTCATTCACAACCCAGCCCTGCTCCAAACCTCAGATCATAATCCATCTCAGAGGCCTCCAATCCACCCCACTAACCACTTAAATCTACTTCACCATCAAACTCCATGTGGTTCCCTAAACCAATCTCAATCCCACGAGGATTGTTGGTCACTGCAGAGCAACACTGACTTCTCCAAAAGCTGTCTACAGGGTTAATGAGAACAAGTGATAACGTGTGAGGGGGCTTGGTACCTGAGGATGTGTCTCCCACTGGGGCAGAAGACGGTTCCTGGGTGGATTCTCCAGTCAATGATCCATGGGCCTGTTCCCCCGTCGACATCTGGAGACCTGGAATAAAGAAAGAGACACGGGAACGTGGCAACGCCTCAACAGCTCATCAGACTGGGAGAAGAGTTTGGGAATTAGAGGATTGGTTCTGTGCAGATCGCAGCATCATCCAGTCTCTTCACCCACTCTCCCTTGGAAATGTCTGTCACTCCACGTCACTCCCCCAGCCTGAGTCGGGATGAATTTCAGGAACTGGTCATGGAGACCAGCATTCCCTTCCATGGGACACCTCCTCTTGCATTCCCCCCTCCATCGTACTCCAGCCCCCCCTCACTCCAGACTCCAGCGTTCCCTTCCATGGGACACCTCCTCTTGCATCCCCCCCTCCATCATACTCCAGCCCACCTCACTCCAGACTCCAGCGTTCCCTTCCATGGGACACCTCCTCTTTCATTCCCCCCTCCATCGTACTCCAGCCTCCCCTCACTCCAGACTCCAGCGTTCCCTTCCATGGGACACCTCCCCTTGCATTCCCCCCTCCCACCCCTTGATGCCTCCCCTCACTGCAGACTCATAATCCCATTTCAAACTTCCTTCCCCAATCCAAACTCCCTCCTCCCCCACTCCAAACACCCACCTACCCAGCTCCAGATCTCCTCCTCTCCAGTCCAGATTATCACCTTCCTCTCTCTCCAGATTCCCTCAACCCCTACTCCCTCTCTTCATATCAATATTTCTCTCAGGACCCCCTACCCTACTCTTTCCCCATGAGCACAAAGATATGGTGCAAGAACCTCCTCCAATGATCCCTCTATCAATACCTGAACTTGTATCTGACTCTGGGACGGTGGACAAATCCTCTCGGGGTCCTGGTGTTTCCTGGGGTTCCTCAGTTGGTACGGAGGCTGGATTTGTAATAAAGTGTGGACAGACACTGAGTGTAGTGGGGAAATAATCTAGCAGCTCTGCGGGATGGAAGGAGAATGGCGACACCAGTCTCTGGTGATCCCAGTTGTCCAGCCCTCTGCTGCACCATATATCCTGACACCTCCCCTTGTATTCCCTCTCCTCACTCCAGCCTCCCCTCACTCCAGACTCCCTCCTAATCTCACTTTACACTCCCACCAACATAACACTCCCTCCTCTCCCCCACACCGTGGTCCCTCCTCCCTCACTCCACGCTCCTTCCACACTCACCCCACTCCCAATCCTCCACCACCCCACTCTCTCTCCTCCCCACCACCCTCACCCTGCACCCTCACCCCACACACCTCCTCCCAAACCACTCTCCATTCAGCCTCGCCCCTCGCCCCACTCCACCCACCAACCCTGTTGCATGCTCCCTCCTCGTCCTCCTGCGATCCTGCTGGGTGTACGGAGTTTGTACTTTCTCCCCGGAACCTGTGTGGGTTTTCTAATGGATTTTCGGTTTTAGCCCCACACTCCAATCCACAGGTTCACATATACATTGGCTTGGCATAATTGGAAAATTGTCCCAAATGTGCGGGAATTGCTGGTAGGTACGGATTCGGTGAGCTGAAGGGCCTGTTTCACAGCTGTATCTCTAAACTAAACCAAACTGAACTAAAATTCCCTCTCCAGCGACTCCAGCCTCCCCTCCCTCCAGACTCCCCACCCTCCATCTCACTTTACTCTCCCTGTCAACACCACACACCTTCCATCCCCCTGGACTCCATCCTTCCCCACCCCACACTTCTACCTCTGCCCACCACCCTCTCCGCCCTCCCTTCACCACCCTCTCTCACCTCTGCCCACCCCTCCCCACACGCCCAGACACTCGCTCCTCGCCCTCAGCCCACATCTCCCCTCCCAAACACCAACCCCCTCCTCTTCCGGCCCCTGCTTCCTCCTCCCCCACCCCACTCTCCTTCCCCCACACACTTCCTTCACTCAAGGCCCACGCTTCCTCCTCCCCCCACATCATGCTCCCTCCTCCCAAACCCCACACTCACTACCCCCAAACCCCGCACTCCCCACCCCACACTCTCCACACTCCCCAACCCCCCACACTCTCTACACTCCCCAAGCCCCTGCGCTCCCAAACCCCCCGCGTTCCCAAGCCCCTGCGCTCCCAAACCCCCGGCGCTCCCAAACCCCCCGCAGTCCCCCGCCCCCGCACTCCCACGCTCCCCACCCCCAAACCTCGCACTCCCTCCCACCAAACCCCACCCAACGCACACATTGGCTTCCACCACCCCACACTCAATCCTCCCCGCGCCAGACCTCACATCCCCCGCTCCAGACTCCTCCTCCCCCCTGCAGCCAACCACCCCCCCACTCCAGCCCACCTCCCCCCAACTCCACACCTACTCCTCCCTCCACTCCACACCCCTCCTCCCGCCACACCATCACCCCTCCTCCGTACATTCCTCTCCTCGATACCTGAGCGTGTATCTGGTTCTGGGATGGTGGACAAATCCTCCCGGGGTTCGGATGTTGTTTCCTGGGGTTCCTCAGTTGGTACGGAGGCTGGATCTGTAATAAAGTGTGGACAGACAGTGGGTGGAGTGGGGAAATAATCCAGCAGCTCTGTGGGGTGGAAGGAGACCGAAGTGCGTGGTGACACGAGTCTCTGGTGACCCCAATTGTCCAGCCGCCTCCTGCACCGTGTATCCTGACACCTCTCCTTGCATTCCCTCACTCCAGACTCCCTCCTAATCCCACATTACACTTGCCCCAATACCCACTTTACACTTGCCCCCACTGTGAAGTTCCTGACTTGACTTCGGAAAATGCACCACCTTGTACTTATCGGCACCAAACGTCATTCTCCATTCCAGAGTGCACTTGCACAACTCAACAAGCTCCTGCTGCCCTTGTGATAACCAGCTTCATTCTCCACGATGTGACTTACAGATTCCAGTATTATCCGAAAACATGCCTTGTACTTTCTCATCTAAATCTTTCATATAAACCACAAACAGCGACTCCAGCCTCCCCTCCCTCCAGACTCCCCACCCTCCGTCTCACTTTACTCTCCCTGTCAACACCACAGCTGTCTACAGGGTCAATGAGGACAAGTGATAATGTGTGAGGGGGCTTGGTACCTGAGGATGTGTCTCCCACTGGGGCAGAAGATGGTTCCTGGGTGGATTCTCCAGTCAATGATCCATGGGTCTGTTCCCCCGTCGACATCTGGAGAACTGGAATAAAGAAAAAGAGACCCGGGAGTGTGGCAACACCTCAACAGCTCATCAGACTGGGAGAAGAGTTTGTGAATTAGATTGGTTCTGTGCAGATAGCAGCATCATCCAGTCTCTTCACCCACACTCCCTTCGAAATGTCTGTCACTCAACAGCCTGTGTCGAGAGGAATTGGACACCTCCCCTTGCATCCCCCCTCCCTCATACTCCAACCACCCATCACTCCAGATTCCAACGTTCCCTTCCATGGGACACCTCCCCTTGCATTCCCCCCGCCCCCGGACTCCAACCTCCCTTCACTCCAGACTCCAGCTTTCCCTTACATGGGACCACTTGCATTCCCTCCCTCCCCCTGGACTCCAGCTTCCCGTCACTCCAGACTCCAGGGTTCTCTTCCATGCAGACCTCCCAACATTTGATTTTACAAATTCATAATTTTGATGTCCAAAATTCAGAATTTTACATCAAAATTCATAATATGGCGCGTAATGCAACTTTTCAGCAAATAAAAGTCATGCACGCCAAATGCCCGTACGCGTTGTGTTACGTTCATGTGTTCATGGACTATATGTACAATGTCAGGCCTATCATGAGTATATTCTGCTATTTATAGAAAGGGTATTGAACAGAAATACTTTTTAAAACACAAAGAAAAAATTGTTTTGTTTTGAATTTTCTATTTTGCCTTTTCCTTACGCATCCCAATTCTATTGACTGAGCAAATCAAACATCGCTTACTAACTATGTACCATAGAAATCGTACTGTCAGGTTGCATGGCATATTGGTTTGGGAATAGCTCTGCCCTAGATAGGAAGAAATTGTGCAGTTGTGGATGTAGACCAGATTCCCCACCATTGACACCATTTATTCTTTATGCCGTTTATCTCCTTCGGGCCCATAACACCAGCTCTTATTTTGCTCTGGTCTATTCCTCATTCACAACCCAGCCCTGCTCCAAACCTCAGATCATAATCCATCTCCAATCCACCCCACTAACCACTTAAATCTACTTCACCATCAAACTCCATGTGGTTCCCTAAACCAATCTCAATCCCAGTCTTCCTCCTCCCCCCACATCATGCTCCCTCCTCCCAAACCCCACCCCCACTACCCCCAAACCCCGCACTCCCCACCCCACACTCTCCACACTCCACAACCCCCCACACTCCCCAAACCCCGCACTCCCCACCCCACACTATCCACACTCCCCAAGCCCCGGCGCTCCCAAACCCCGCACTCCCCACCCCACACTCTCCACACTCCACAACCCCCCACACTCCCCAAACCCCGCACTCCCCACCCCACACTATCCACACTCCCCAAGCCCCGGCGCTCCCAAACCCCCCAAGGCACCGCGCTCCCCATCCCCCGCGCTCCCACCCCCCCCCACGCGCTCCCAAATCCCCCGCGCTCCCAAACCGCCCGCGCTACCAAACCCCCCGCGCTCCCAAACCTCCCGCGCTCCCAAAACCCCGCGCTCCCAAACCCCCCGCGCTCCCAAACCCCCCGCGCTCCCAAACCCCCCGCGCTCCCAAACCCCCCGCGCTCCCAAACCCCCCGCGCTCCCAACCCCACTCTCCACACTCACAACCCCCCGCGCTCCCCGCCCCCAAACCTTGCACTCCCTCCCCCCTAACCCCACCCAACGCACACATTGGCTTCCACCACCCCACACTCAATCCTCCCTCGCGCCAGACTCCTCCTCCCCCCTGAATCCCACCACCCCCTCTCCAAACCCCCTCCTCCCTCCACTCCATCACCACTCATCCCTCCACACCATCACCCCTCCTCCGTACATTCCACTCCTCGATACCTGAGCTTGTATCTGGTTCTGTTACGGTGGGCAAATCCTCCCGGGGTTCGGATGTTGTTTCCTGGGGTTCCTCAGTTGGTACGGAGGCTGGATCTGTAATAAAGTGTGGACAGACAGTGGGTGCAGTGTGGAAATAATCCAGCAGCTCTGTGGGATGGAAGGTGTCCGAAGTGCGCGGTGACACCAGTCTCTGGTCCAGCCGCCTCCTGCACCATGTATCCTGACACCTCCCCTTGCATTCCCTCACTCCAGACTCCCTCCTAATCCCACTTTACACTTTCCCCAATACCACACCTTCCTCCACATCTCTGCACTCCACCCTCCTCCACCCTAGACTCCCTCCTCCCCAAGCCCCTCTCCATATAACCTCACTCCGTACTCCCTCCTCTCCCCAGGGAGGCGAGGGTAAGGGGAGGCGAGGGTAAGGGGAGGGGGTAGAGGGGGAAGGAGGTGGGTCTGGGGGAGAGGAGGATGGCGGTGGGTCTGGGGAGAGGGGGAGGGGGAGGCGGGGGGGAGTGAGGGAGCTGTGTAGGACGTTGGAGGTGGGGGGGCAAGGTGAGGTGGGAACGAGAGGAAGGAGGTGCTACAGCGGGAGTTTAGAGAGTTGGGAAAAGCACTGAGAAGTAGGACGTCGAAGGTAGTTATCTCTGGACTGCTACCGGTACCTCGTGCTGGTGAGGCCAGGAACAGAGAGATAGAGGGTATGAATTTATGGCTGAGGGGCTGGTGCAGAGAGCAGGGATTTAGATTTCTGGACCACTGGGATCTCTTCTGGGCTAGGGGTGACTTGTACAAAAGGGACGGGTTGCATCTTAACAGCAGGGGGACAAACATTCTGGCAGGCAGGTTTGCTAGTGTGACACCTGTGGCTTTAAACTAAGTAGTGGGGGGGAGGGGTTAACAAATTGTGAATATGAAGATGAGGTAAAAGGGAATACAGGAGATATTGCAAAAGACTCTCGGAAGAATGGGAACAGAAGTTCTAGAGCGGAAAAGAAATTAAGGGCAGGGCCAATTGTGAACGATGTGAGAGGGGAGGTAAATACAGAAGTTAAAGTGTTGTACTTAAATGCGCGTAGTATAAAAAATAAAGTGGATGAGCTTGAGGCTCAGTTAGTCATGGGCAAGTATGATGTTGTAGGGATCACTGAGACATGGCTACAAGAGGACCAGGGCTGGGAACTGAATATCCAGGGGTTCACAACGTATAGAAAAGACAGACAGGTGGGCAGAGGGGGTGGGGTTGCTCTGATGGTAAGGAATGATATTCATTCCCTTGCAAGGGGTGACATAGAATCAGGAGATGTTGAATCAGTATGGATAGAAATGAGAAATTGTAAGGGTAAAAAGACCCTAATGGGAGTTATCTATAGGCCCCCAAACAGTAGCCTCGACATAGGGTGCAAGTTGAATCAGGAGATAAAATTGGCGGGTCAAAAATGTAATGCTACGGTGGTTATGGGAGGTTTCAACATGCAGGTAGACTGTGAAAATCAGGTTGGAAATGGACCCCAGGAAAGAGAGTTTGTAGAGTGCCTTCGAGATGGATTCTTAGAACAGCTTGTACTGGAGCCTACCAGGGAGAAGGCAATTCTGGATTTAGTGTTGTGTAATGATCCTGATCTGATAAGGGGACTAGAGGTAAAAGAGCCATTAGGAGGCAGTGATCACAACATGATAAGTTTTACTCTGCAAATGGAAAGGCAGAAGGGAAAATCGGAAGTGTCGGTATTACAGTATAGCAAAGGGGATTACAGAGGCATGAGGCGGGAGCTGGCCAAAATTGATTGGAAGGAGGCCCTAGCAGGGAAGACGGTAGAACAGCAATGGCAGGTATTCCTGGGAATAATGCAGAGGTTGCAGGATCAATTTATTCCAAAGAGGTGGAAAGACTCTAAGGGGAGTAAGAGACACCTGTGGCTGACAAGGGAAGTCAGGGACAGCATAAAAATTAAGGAGAGGAAGTATAACATAGCAAAGAAGAGTGGGAAGACAGAGGATTGGGACTCTTTTAAAGAGCAACAAAAGTTAACTAAAAAGGCAATACGGGGAGAAAAGATGAGGTACGAGGGTAAACTAGCCAATAATATAAAGGAGGATAGCAAAAGTTTTTTTAGGTACGTGAAGAGGAAAAAAATAGTCAAGGCAAATGTGGGTCCCTTGAAGACAGAAGCAGGGGAATTTATTATGGGGAACAAAGAAATGGCAGACGAGTTAAACCGTTACTTTGGATCTGTCTTCACTGAGGAAGATACACACAATCTCCCAAATGTTCTAGGGGCCGGAGAACCTAGGGTGATGGAGGAACTGAAGGAAATCCACATTAGGCAGGAAATGGTTTTGGGTAGACTGATGGGACTGAAGGCTGATATATCCCCAGGGCCTGATGGTCTGCATCCCAGAGTACTTAAGGAGGTGGCTCTAGAAATAGTGGAAGCATTGGAGATCATTTTTCAATGTTCTATAGATTCAGGATCAGTTCCTGTGGATTGGAGGATAGCAAATGTTATCCCACTTTTTAAGAAAGGAGGGAGAGAGAAAACGGGTAATTATAGACCAGTTAGTCTGACATCAGTGGTGGGGAAGATGCTGGAGTCAATTATAAAAGACGAAATTGCTGAGCATTTGGATAGCAGTAACGGGATCATTCCGAGTCAGCATGGATTTACGAAGGGGAAATCATGCTTGACAAATCTACTGGAATTTTTTGAGGATGTAACTAGGAAAATTGACAGGGGAGAGTCAGTGGATGTGGTGTACCTCGACTTTCAGAAAGCCTTCGACAAGGTCCCACATAGGAGATTAGTGGGCAAAATTAGGGTACATGGTATTGGGGGTAGGGTACTGACATGGATAGAAAATTGGTTGACAGACAGAAAGCAAAGAGTGGGGATAAATGGGTCCCTTTCGGAATGGCAGGCAGTGACCAGTGGGGTACCGCAAGGTTCGGTGCTGGGACCCCAGCTATTTACGATATACATTAATGACTTAGACGAAGGGATTAAAAGTACCATTAGCAAATTTGCAGATGATACTAAGTTGGGGGGTAGTGTGAATTGTGAGGAAGATGCAATAAGGCTGCAGGGTGACTTGGACAGGTTGTGTGAGTGGGCGGATACATGGCAGATGCAGTTTAATGTAGATAAGTGTGAGGTTATTCACTTTGGAAGTAAGAATAGAAAGGCAGATTATTATCTGAATGGTGTCAAGTTAGGAGGAGGGGGAGTTCAACGAGATCTGGGTGTCCTAGTGCATCAGTCAATGAAAGGAAGCATGCAGGTACAGCAGGCAGTGAAGAAAGCCAATGGAATGTTGGCCTTCGTAACAAGAGGAGTTGAGTATAGGAGCAAAGAGGTCCTTCTACAGTTGTACCGGGCCCTGGTGAGACCGCACCTGGAGTACTGTGTGCAGTTTTGGTCTCCAAATTTGAGGAAGGATATTCTTGCTATGGAGGGCGTGCAGCGTAGGTTCACTAGGTTAATTCCCGGAATGGCGGGACTGTCGTATGTTGAAAGGCTGGAGCGATTGGGCTTGTATACACTGGAATTTAGAAGGATGAGGGGGGATCTTATTGAAACATATAAGATAATTAGGGGATTGGACACATTAGAGGCAGATAACATGTTCCCAATGTTGGGAGAGTCCAGAACAAGGGGCCACAGTTTAAGAATAAGGGGTAGGCCATTTAGAACGGAGATGAGGAAGAACCTTTTCAGTCAGAGAGTGGTGAAGGTGTGGAATTCTCTGCCTCAGAAGGCAGTGGAGGCCAGTTCGTTGGATGCTTTCAAGAGAGAGCTGGATAGAGCTCTTAAGGATAGCGGAGTGAGGGGGTATGGGGAGAAGGCAGGAACGGGGTACTGATTGAGAGTGATCAGCCATGATCGCATTGAATGGCGGTGCTGGCTCGAAGGGCTGAATGGCCTCCTCCTGCACCTATTGTCTATTGTCTATTGTCTATTTGTCCACATGTTGCCCATATTCCAGTAAAACGTTGTTATCCACGCACATGTCCAAGTGACTTTTACATTTTGTTATTGTATCTGCCTCAACTATCTTCTCCGGCAGTTTGTTCCATACATCCACCACACGACATGAAATGGTTGCCCATCATGCTCCTATTAAATCTTTCCACTCTTATCTTAAATGTATGTCCTGTGGTTCTTGCTTCCCCAACTCTGGATAAAAGGTGCTGTGCATTCACCCTACCAATTCCCATCATAACCTAAAGCCTTCTTTACCACCCTATCTACACGTGACTCCACTTTCAGTGAACTCTATCATTCACTCTGTCGCTCCTGTCCAGTTAGACTTCCCAAAATGCAACCATGTAACGACCAAGGGGAAGAACCTTCCCTTTTATGAGCCAGGAAATGAGCCTCTCCTGGTGTTTCAGTGAGAGAGCATTTTGGCAACAAAGATTACAGCTCCATAGTTTTAAGAGAGTTATGAATAGGTCTGTCTGGACCTTGGGGGAAGTATTAAATTGGTACAGGGTCCATTACAGCATTATTAGGCAGGAACTTGGGAGACTGAAATGGGGGCCGCTGTTGTTATGCAAGTCCAAATCTGACGTGGGAGTTTCGCTGGGAAATGTCCATGTTTTCCGGAGATGCTGCTTGACCTGCTGAGTTAGTCCAGCACTTTGTGTCTTTTGTAACTGTGTGGAGATGATAAAATTGGTGAAGGAGCAGATGGTGAGGAAGGTTGTCAAAGTATTCAGCGGGATGTAGATTTGTGGGATGTAGATGTAGAAATGGGCAGAGAAACTGCAGATGGAATATAATCCAAGTAAGTGTGAAGTGTTACCCTTTGGAAGGACATATTGCAGGAGAGATTATGGAGTAAATAGCGAGACCCTTGAGACCATTGATGTGCAGAGGGGGTTTGGGGTCCAAGTCCATAACAACCTGAAAGTGGCAATGATCAAAATGCATATGGTATGCTTGCCTTCATCGGTCAGGGCATTGAGTATCAGAGGTAGTGGTTATCAAGGAGTCTTTTGTTTAGACCAGTGGACATGCAATGAATGGAGGGGTATGGATTACATGCAGGCAGGGGAGATATGTTTAACAGCACTGATATTGTGGGACAATGGGACTGTTCCTGTGCTTCATGGTCCCCACCACTGATACCTGAGCTTGCAGACCCTGCTGGGTCACTGGTCAATCCTTGACTTGAGTCTCCACTCGTTGATCCCTGGGGTTCCTGAGTTGTGCCCGGCGGTGGATCTGGAAGAAGAGAATGGAGGCGGGAGAGGGAGGGTGAGAGATTAAAACAGAATGATCAGCTCATCAGGTGGGAAGTCGGCTGTAAACAAAGAGTCCGTGCGAACACCAACAAATACTAACTCTCACAGGTCACACGTCTCACCTTCAACATTGCATCTTCCTCGAACACGAGCTCCGCCTCACTCCCTTGTGAAGCCAGGCTTTTACAGAGTGCTCTCACACTCTCGCTCCGACTCTCTCTCTCTCTCCCACTCTCCCTCTCCCTCACTCTCTCTCTCTCCCCGACTCTCTCTCTCCCTGATTCTCTCTCTCCCCGACTCTCTCTCTCTGACTCTCTCTCTCTGTGACTTTCTCTCTCTCACTGTGACTCTCTCTCTGACCCCAGCATTCAGCCCCTGCCCCTATGGGTCAGTCTGTCTTCAAAATACATTCTCCTCAAGGTCTCCACTTACTTTCCACTTCATCCTCAATCTCATGTTCATAAATTCATGTCAGAGGAACAGAATGAGGCAATTCGGCCCATCGACCACTCCACCATTTACTCATGGCTGATACTGTATATCGTTCCCTGCCAACCCTATTCTCCTTCTCCTCGAAACCTTTGTCCATCTTCGTAATCAAAAACTGTCAATCTCCACTTTAAAAATACCATCGTCTTGGAGATACCAATGTCCACAGCCTTCTGTGGCAATGAATTCAACAGATTCACCACCCTCTGGCTAGGTAAATCCTCCTCAGCTCGTATCTCAAGGTATGTCTCTTTATTCTGAGGCTGTGCCCATTGGCCCTATACTCTTTCAATACTGGATCCATCCTCTCCACATCCACTCTATCTAGGCCTCTCATTATAGGGTAAGTTTTGATGTGATTTCCCCCTCATCTTTCTAAACTCCAGTGAGTACAGGCCCGATCTCCAATCACACATTCCCTCCTTACCACCCGTTTATTTCTTCTACAATTACTCGTTTCACACATTTCTACTTGCCGTTTCTCCTCCTCTCTCCACACCCCTCCGCCCCTCACTCTCCATCTCTACCCTCTCCGCAATGCTCCAACTCCACTCTCCCTGGGGTATTCTCCTCCCCCCACTCCAGTCCCCCTCCTCCCCCACCCCACACTCTCTGCTCCTCCACTCCAGACCCTCTCTTCTCATGTTACCCTCCCCAACTTGTCCCCCACTGCTCCAATGATCCCTCCATCGATACCTGAGCTTGTATCTGGTTCTGGGACAGTGGACAAATCCTCCCGGGGTTCGGGTGTTGTTTCCTGGGGTTCCTCAGTTGGTACGGAGGCTGGATCTGTAATAAAGTGTGGACAGACAGTGGGTGTAGTGGGGAAATAATCCAGCAGCTCTGTGGGATGGAAGGAGACTGAAGTGCGTGGCCAACACCAGTCTCTGGTGACCACAACGATTATCAATCCCTCTCCTGCATCCTCTCTCCCTCCGCTCCTTCATTCCATCCATTACTCAATGTAATCTGTCCATCATTATCCCTCTGACTTCATGGCCCTTCCCCTTGCCTTCTCACCCCTCTCTCCCCCCTTGCTCCCCCCTCTCTCCACCTCGCCCCCCCTTGCCCACCAGCCTCTCTCCTCCTTCTCTATTCCCCCTCTTCCCATCGTACCCAGGGAGGGGAGGTGTGGTGAGGGGAACAGCTGGGTCCCGGGGTGGGAGGTTGGGTGGGGGGGGAGGAACAGCTGGGTCCCGGGGTGGGAGGTTGGGTGGGGGGGAGGAACAGCTGGGTCCCGGGGTGGGAGGTTGGGTGGGGGGGGTGGGTGTTGCCCCAGCAGAGGGGGTAAGGTAGGACTCGATCATGATTGGAGGTGGGGGAGAGAAGCAACAGGTCACGTCCCCTTGATAACATATGATTAGTGTTTGTCAGCACTGGGCCTGCACTCGCTGGAGTTTAGAAGAATGACAGGGGACCTCATTGAAACTTGCCAAATAGTGAAATGACTGGATTGTGTGAATGCAGAGGATGATTCCACAAGTGGGGGAATCTGGGACCAGAGGCCATAGCCTCCGAACAAAAGCAGATGAGGAGGCATTTCTTTAGCCAGATGGTGGTGAATCTGTGGACTTCATTGCCACAGATCGCTGTGGGGACCGTGTCAATGGATATTTTTTAGCTGGAGATTGATAGATTCGTGATCAGTATGGGTGTCAGGGGTTATGAGGAGAAGGCAGGAGAATGGGGTCGAGAGGGATAGATGGATTGAATGGTAGAATAGACTTGATGGGCCAAATGGTCTAATTCTGCTCCTAGAACTTCTGAGCTTGGTCACAGGGGGGAGTGGGTCTAGTGACAGGGTGGGGGCAATGTCCTCTGGGACTTGCTTCCCCCAACCCGAGATAAAATATGTTGTGCATTTACCCTGACGTTTATACCCCATATGAGATCATCCCTCAGCCTCTTGTCATCCAAGGAATAAATTCCTAGCCAGTCCAACTTCTCCTTATAGCTCAGGCCATTGTTCCTTGCAACATCCTCGTAAATCATCTCTGCAATCTTTCCAGCTTAAGAACATCTTTCCTATAATAGGATGACCAAGACTGATCACACACTCCACACGTGACCTCACCAACATGACATCACAACTTACCAATGACATCACATTACCTCACAATGGTAACATGACATCCCAACTTATGTATTCAGTACCTTTACTGATGAAGACCAATGTACCAAAAGCCACCTTTGCCAACCTGTCGATCTGTAATGTCACCCTCTGTGAACTGTGCTCATGAACAAGGACCAGGGGCCACAGTCTTAGAATAAAGGGGAGGCCATTTAACACTGAGGTGAGAAGGAACTTTTTCACCCAGTGAATTTGTGGAATTCCCTGCCACAGAGGCTGTGGAGGTCAAATCACTGGATGGACTTAAGAGAGAGATAGATACTCTAGGAGCTACTGGAATCAAGGGATATGGGGAGAAGGCAGGCACGGGTTACTGATTGTGGATGATCAGCCATGATCAAAATGAATGGCGGTGCTGGCTCGAAAGGCCGAATGGCCCCCTCCTGCACCTATTTTCTATGTTTCTAACTCCTAAATCTTGCTGCTCTACAGCACTTCCCAGGGCCCTGCCATTCACTGATCCAGGGCACAAGCCTGGCCAGATGTTTCAGAGCATTTTGGAAAAAGTTCCCAATTTGGGAACATAAATTATCTCTATAACTCTTCCCTCGACTGTTATGTAGGACTGTGGATAGGCTGCATTTGAAGTGTTGTTTGTCATTCTGGTCACCCCATTACAGGAAGGATGTGGTGGTTATGGAGAGGTTCCACCAATACCCCTGGGAGCTGCTCCAGGCATCCTCTACTCTCCGTCAAAAAAACAACTTGTCCCCACATCTCCCTTAAACTTTGCTCCTTTCATATTAAAACCATACTCCCTCAGCTTTGACATTTCCACCCAGTGGAGATGTACCAGAATGTGGGGGTTGGATTAGATGGTATTGGCTGTCATGAAGGTTTGGACAAACCTGGATTGTTTTCTCTGGGTCGTCCTGGCTGAGTGGAGACCAGACAGAAGTAAATATAATTACGAGAGGCATTGATAGGATTAGAACTTTTACCACAGGGTGAAAATGTCAAAGACGAGGGAGAATCGTTTTAATATGAAACCAGCACCTTATAAAGCCTCAGCATTACATCATTTGTTTTATCTTCTAGTCTGAAAATTAATGCTAACCTTGCATTTGTGTTCCTTACTAGCGAATGACCAACACCCAATTCAGATTTATTGATCCTCTATTTAGTAAATAGTCTAAACATTTATTCCTTCTACCAAAGTGCATGACCGTACACTTTGCTGTGCTGTATTCCACCTGACACTTCTTTCCCCAATCTGCCAACTTGCCCAAGTCCTTCTGCAAAGTCCCTGCATCCTCAATACTACCTGCCCCGACACCTATCTTCATATTATCTGCAAACTTGGCCACAATGCATCAATTCCAGCACACCGATCTTTAACATGTAACATGGAAAGCAGTGGACTCAACACTGGCCCCTGTGGAACACCACTCGTCTCCGGCAGCCAACCAGAAAACGCATCCTTTATTCACACTCTTTGCCTTCTGACAGTCTGCCCACCGTTATTCCATGTTAGTACCTTGCCTCTAATACCACAGGCTCTTATCTAGTTGTGCATCCTCACTTGCAGCACCTTATCAGAGGCCTTCTGAAAATCCAAGTTAACAACATCCTCTGACTGGCCTTTATCTGTCCTGTTTGTTGATGCCTCAAAGAATTCCAACAGATTTGTCGGGCAAGATCACCCCTGAACAAAACGATGTTGATTTTGGTCTATTTTATGACATGCGGCCGAGTACCCTGAAAGCTTATCCACTATTGTACCGGTGCCAAAGAATGCTTGTCCAGCGTGTTTAAATGACTACCGACCGGTGGCCCTCACCTCGGTTGTCATGAAATGCTTCGAGAGACTAATCAAGAAGCACATCTGTGCCCTCCTTCCTCGCAACGTGGACCCACTACAGTTCGCATACCGTCCGATCAGGTCTACGGATGATGCGGTCTCCCAGGTTCTGCACACCGCTCTCTCTCATCTGGACAGCCAGGGGGACTATGTGAGGATGCTGTTCATTGACTTTAGTTCAGCTTTCAACACAATAGTCCCCACCAGATTTGCTGAGAAGCTGCTGGAACTGGGGCTTAGCACCCCTCTGTGTGCCTGGGTCCTGGACTTTCTCACCGCCAGGCCCCAAGTGGTCAGGATGGGGGAACACACATCCATCCCCCTCACCCTGAACATAGGATCCCCCAGGGTTGCGTCCTTAGCCCCCTACTGAACTCCATGTACATACATGACTGCTGATCATCAAGTTTGCTGATGACACTGTGGTGGTGGGCCGGATCTCCGACAAAGATGAGAAAGAGGTGGCTGATCTGGCACTCTGGTGTCAGGACAATAGCCTCCTCTTGAATGTCAAAAAACTAAGGAGCTGATTGTGGACTTTAGAAGGGCTCAACATCCAAGGACGTACACGTCACTGGAGATAAATGGGTCTACTGTGGATAGGGTGAGCAGCTTTAAATACCTGGGAGTCCGCATCACAGAGGATCTGACATGGACAACGCACATTGCCGCACTGGTGGGTTAGGCAAAGCAGCGCCTTTACCACCTTAGACAGCTGAGGAAATTCAGAGTGTCTCTGAGGATCCTTCAATGCTTCTACTCTGGGGCTGTAGAGAGCATCCTGTCCGGCAACATTACAGTCTGGTTTGGGAACAGCTCTGCCCAGGACAGGAAGGCCCTGCAGAGAGTAGTGCATTCGGCAGAACGCACCATGGGAACTACACTCGCCCCCCTGCAGGACCTATACATCAGGAGGTGGAGATCGAGAGCAAGCAAGATTATGAGGGACCCCTGCCACCCCAGCAACGGACTGTTCCAGATGCTACGGTCAGGCAAACGCCTCCGCTGTCACGCTGTGAAAACGGAGAGGATGAGACGGAGTTTCTTCCCACAGGCCATCAGGACTGTTAACTATTATAACTCCAGGGACTAAATTTTGTCTTCTCTGTATTAACTTTAATTTATATGCTGTAACTGTAATTCTTTTTTGTGCACAATCCGCAGGTGTTGCCACTTTCATTTCACTGCACATCGTGTGTGTGTATGTGACAAATAAACTTGACTTGACTTGACTAATAATAATGGACTCTAAAATCTTAGAGATCACTGAAGTCAGGCTACAATTTCCTTTCGATTGCCTCGATCCCTTCTTAAACGGTGGTTCCAAAAAGCTTTCCAAACCTCTAGCTCCCCGCCAATCTTTGCCATATTCTATGCCTTCACATTTGCTTTGACGCTGCAAAGTCCCTGCATCCTCAATACTACCTGGCCCTACATCTATCTTCCTACTATCGGCAAACTTGGCCACAATGCATCAATTCCAGCACACCAATCTTTAACATACAACATGGAAAGTAGTGGACTCAACACTGGCCCCTGTGGAACACCACTCGTCACCGGCAGCTAACCAGAAAACACATCCTTTATTCACACTCTTTGCCTTCTGACAGTCTGCCCACCGTTATTCCATGTTAGTACCTTGCCTCTAATACCACAGGCTCCTTGATGGCACATTTGCTTTGATGTTGTCTTTGAGGAGCGGTGTGTGGAGAAAACATCATCTATCCTCTTTCACTGCCTTTCCCATCCAAACCTCCATCAACCACCTCACTCTCCTCAGTCCGAGTCACGATGAATATTGGGAACTGACCAAGGGGAACACCGTTTCCTTCAATGATTCCTGTCACTGAAAAGTGGGCTGGGGTGTCCGGCAGTAGAACTGTGCACGTTCTCCTAGTCCACCTCTATCTACACACCCTCCCTTCAGGCCACTCCTTCCCCCTCTCTGGGACATTACAATTATCCTTTCACACCCCCACCCAGGGAACACTGACTGTGGACAGTGAGGGACACTGGTGTTAGTGGGAGATATCCGGGTGTATCTCAGTCCCCAGGGAACACTGACTGTGGACAGTGTGGGACACTGGTGTTAGTGGGAGATATCCGGGTGTATCTCAGTCCCCAGGGAACACTGACTGTGGACAGTGAGGGACACTGGTGTTAGTGGGAGATATCCGGGTGTATCTCAGTCCCCAGGGAACACTGACTGTGGACAGTGAGGGACACTGTGGGTCAGTGGGGGAATATCTGGGTGTATCTCAGTCCCCAGGGAACACTGACTGTGGACAGTGAGGGACACTGTGGGTCAGTGGGAGATATCCGGGTGTATCTCAGTCCCCAGGGAACACTGACTGTGGACAGTGAGGGACACTGTGGGTCAGTGGGGGAATATCTGGATTTATCTCTGTCCCCAGGGAACACTGACTATGGACAGTGAGGGACACTGTGGGTCAGTGGGGGAATATCTGGATTTATCTCTGTCCTCAGGGAACAGTGACAATTATTCGTCTCAGCCAAGTTATTTTACTCATAATGACTAGCTGAGGCCTAAACACTGACCCCTCTTGTCCCAGAGTCATCACAGCGCCTTACAAATGTCTTCTGTAATCCAACTACACACCATCTCACAACATTGTTGCATCACAGCTTGGTTTGGGAGCAGCCCTGCCCAAGACAGCAAGAAATTGCAGAGTTGTGGATTTTGCCAAGTCTGTTACACAGACCTGATTCCCCACCATTGGCTCCATCTGCACTTCACACTGCCTCGGGAAAACAGCCAACATAATCAAGGACCTTTCCCACCCCGGTTATTGCTGCCTTACAGCACCAGAGCCCTGGCTTCCATCCTGACTGCAGGTGCTGTCTGCATGGAGTTGGTAAGTTCTCCCAGTGAGCCAGTGTGCTTTCTCCAGCTGCTCCGGTTACCTCCCACTTTCCAAATACTTACAGGTTTGTTGGTTAATTTGGCTTCAGCAAACATTGTAAATTGTCCCTAGTGTGTTGGATAGTGCTCGTGTTTACTGGTCACCGTGGGCTCGGAGAGCCGAAGGGCTTGTTTCCACACTGTATATCTAAATTAAACCCCATGTGGAGACATAAAGAACTGCAGATGCTGGTTCACAAAAAAAAAAAAGGCACAAAGTGTTGGAGTAACTTAGC
Organism: Rhinoraja longicauda; assembly: GCF_053455715.1. NCBI lineage: Eukaryota > Metazoa > Chordata > Chondrichthyes > Rajiformes > Arhynchobatidae > Rhinoraja > Rhinoraja longicauda. The sequence goes on along the minus strand of NC_135971.1, from coordinate 31,238 downwards.
GGGTGAGGCAGTATTTCTGGAGTGGTTCCCTCAACCAACCTCAATCCAAGGGGAATTGTTGTAACTGCAGAACAAACTACTGTCCTCTCCAAAAGCTGGCCGCAAGGACAGGCAATAACGTATGAGGGGGCTTGGTACCTGAGGACGTGTCTCCCACTGGAACGGAAGATGGTTCCTGGGTAGATTCCCCAGTTGATGATCCCTGGGTCTGTTCCACTGTGGAGATCTTGGGATCTGGAATGAAGGAACAGAGAGACGGTAGTGCGGCAACACCGCAACATGGCATCAAACTCCGAGATGTGTACAGCAATTCAAGGAGTGCCAATGTGGAGATATCAGCATCATCTGATATCCCGTCACCGACTCTCCATCAAAAACGTTCTTCACTCCACGTGCCCCCTCCCACTCCCCTTTAGAGTCAGGGTGAATTTCAGGGATTGACCATAGAGCACAGAAACAGGTCCATCGGCCCACCTCGTTCATGCCGACTTATCTGTTAGTCCCATTTGTCCACATGTTTCCCATATTCCAGTAAAACGTTGTTATCCACGCACATGTCCAAGTGACTTTTACATTTTGTTATTGTATCTGCCTCAACTATCTTCTCCGGCAGTTTGTTCCATACATCCACCACACAACAAGAAATGGTTGCCCATCATGCTCCTATTAAATCTTTCCACTCTTATCTTAAATGTATGTCCTGTGGTTCTTGCTTCCCCAACTCTGGATAAAAGGTGCTGTGCATTCACCCTACCAATTCCCATCATAACCTAAAGCCTTCTTTACCACCCTATCTACTCGTGACTCCACTTTCAGTGAACTCTGTATCATTCACTCTGTCTGTCCTGTCCAGTTTGACTTCCCAAAATGCAACCATGTAACGACCAAGGGGAAGAACCTTCCCTTTTATGAGCCAGGAAATGAGCCTCTCCTGGTGTTTCAGTGAGAGAGCATTTTGGCAACAAAGATTACAGCTCCATAGTTTTAAGAGAGTTGTGAATAGGTCTGTCTGGACCTTGGGGGAAGTATTAAATTGGGACAGGGTCCATTGCAGCATTATTAGGCAGGAACTAGGGAGACTGAAATGGGGGCCGCTGTTGTTATGCAAGTCCAAATCTGACGTGGGAGTTTCACTGGGAAATGTCAATGTTCTCCGGAGATGCTGCTTGACCTGCTGAGTTAGTCCAGCACTTTGTGTCTTTTGTAACTGTGTGGAGATGATAAAATTGGTGAAGGTGCGGATGGTGAGGAAGGTTGTCAAAGTATTCAGCGGGATGTAGATTTGTGGGATGTAGATGTAGAAATGGGCAGAGAAACTGCAGATGGAATATAATCCAAGTAAGTGTGAAGTGTTGCCCTTTGGAAGGACATATTGCAGGAGAGATTATGGAGTAAATAGCGAGACCCTTGAGACCATTGATGTGCAGAGGGGGTTTGGGGTCCAAATCCATAACAACCTGAAAGTGGCAATGATCAAAAGGCATATGGTATGCTTGCCTTCATCGGTCAGGGCATTGAGTATCAGAGGTAGTGGTTATCAAGGAGTCTTTTGTTTAGACCAGTGGACATGCAATGAATGGAGGGATATGGATTACGTGCAGGCAGGGGAGATATGTTTAACAGCATGGATATTGTGGGACAATGGGCCTGTTCCTGTGCTTCATGGTCCCCACCACTAATACCTGAGCTTGCAGACCCTGCTGGGTCACTGGTCAATCCTTGACTTGAGTCTCCACTCGTTGATCCCTGGGGTTCCTGAGTTGTGCCCGACGGTGGATCTGGAAGAAGAGAATGGAGGCGGGAGAGGGAGGGTGAGAGATTAAAACAAAATGATCAGCTCATCAGGTGGGAAGTCGGCTGTAAACAAAGAGTCCGTGCGAACACCAACAAATACTAACTCTCACAGGTCACACGTCTCACCTTCAACATTGCATCCTCCTCGAACACGAGCAACGCCTCACTCCCTTGTGAAGCCAGGCTTTTACAGAGTGCTCTCACACTCTCGCTCCGACTCTCTCTCTCTCTCCCACTCTCCCTCTCCCTCACTCTCCCTTTCACACACTCTCTCTCACACTCTCTCTCACTCTCTCTCTCACTATCTCTCTCTCTCTCCCTCACTCTCTCCCTCAATACCTCTCTCTCTCTCCCCCACTCTCCCTCTCCCTCACTCTCCCTTTCACACACTCTCTCTCACACTCTCTCTCACACTCTCTCTCTCTCTCTCTCTCTTTTTTTTTTTTTTTTTTTTTCTTTCAAAGACTTTATTCAGCACAATCACATGATACATCCCATCAAAACCACAATCAGAGGTTACAAAACATCAGGTAATCATGATAATACAATGTTGCCTTCATTATTTACAATGCTCTCAACCCCCCGTGGTGACCAGCGTTCACGGAAGGCCTCCATAGTCCCCGTGATCACCGCGTGTTCCCTCTCTAGGGACACGCGCGCACGGACGTAGGCCCGGAAGAGGGGGAGGCAGCCGACTCTGGCAAGACCATCGACCGCCCGCTGCCTGGACCCACGAATGGCCATCTTGGCCAGGCCCAACAGCAAACCGACAGGGAAATCCCACCCTCCTGACCGGCCCTCCCCACTCCCAGCCCCGAGCCCAAACACCAGGATCGTAGGACTGAAATGCAGCCAAAACTTGAGGAGCAACCCCTTTAGATACTCATACAGGGGCAGCAACCTCACACACTCCATGTACACGTGGACCCCACACACTCCATGTACATGTGGACCCCACACACTCCATGTACACGTGGACCCCACACACTCCATGTACACGTGGACCCCACACACCCCATGTACACGTGGACCCCACACACTCCATGTACATGTGGACCCCACACACTCCATGTACACGTGGACCCCACACACTCCATGTACACGTGGACCCCACACACTCCATGTACATGTGGACCCCACACACTCCATGTACACGTGGACCCCACACACTCCATGTACACGTGGACCCCACACACTCCATGTACATGTGGACCCCACACACTCCATGTACATGTGGACCCCACACACTCCATGTACATGTGGACCCCACACACTCCATGTACATGTGGACCCCACACACTCCATGTACATGTGGACCCCACACACTCCATGTACATGTGGACCCCACACACTCCATGTACATGTGGACCCCACACACTCCATGTACACGTGGACCCCACACACTCCATGTACACGTGGACCCCACACACTCCATGTACATGTGGACCCCACACACTCCATGTACACGTGGACCCCACACACTCCATGTACACGTGGACCCCACACACTCCATGTACATGTGGACCCCACACACTCCATGTACATGTGGACCCCACACACTCCATGTACACGTGGACCCCACACACTCCATGTACATGTGGACCCCACACACTCCATGTACACGTGGACCCCACACACTCCATGTACACGTGGACCCCACACACTCCATGTACATGTGGACCCCACACACTCCATGTACACGTGGACCCCACACACTCCATGTACATGTGGACCCCACACACTCCATGTACATGTGGACCCCACACACTCCATGTACACGTGGACCCCACACACTCCATGTACACGTGGACCCCACACACTCCATGTACATGTGGACCCCACACACTCCATGTACACGTGGACCCCACACACTCCATGTACACGTGGACCCCACACACTCCATGTACATGTGGAACACGGACTCTTCCTCGCCGCAGAAAATACAGGCGGCCGGCGAGTCCGTGAACCGGCTCAAAAATTTATTACACACACCGGCTCTGTGCAACACTCTCCACCCCAGGTCCCCGATGTAAAGGGGGAGGACACCCTTGTAGAGAGACCTCCACTGGGGACCACCCCTTCACTCTCTCTCTCTCTCTCTCTCTCTCCCTCACTCTCTCTCTCCCTCAATACCTCTCTCTCTCTCTCTCCCTCTCTCACTCTCTCTCCCTCTCTCTCTCGCTCCCTCACTCTCTCTCTCTCCCTCACTCTCTCTCTCTCCCCGACTCTCTCTCTCTGACTCTCTCTCTGTGACTTTCTCTCTCTCACTGTAACTCTCTCTCTGACTCCAGCATTCAGCCCCTGCCCCGATGGGTCAGTCTGTCTTCAAAATACATTCTCCTCAAGGTCTCCACTTACTTTCCACTTCATCCTCAATCTCATGTTCATAAATTCATGTCAGAGGAACAGAATGAGGCAATTCGGCCCATCGACCACTCCGCCATTTACTCATGGCTGATACTGTATATCGTTCCCCGTCAACCCTATTCACCTTCTCCTCGAAACCTTTGTGCATCTTCGTAATCAAAACTGTCAATCTCCACTTTAAAAATACCATCGTCTTGGAGATACCAATGTCCACAGCCTTCTGTGGCAATGAATTCAACAGATTCACCACCCTCTGGCTATGTAAATCCTCCTCAGCTCGTATCTCAAGGTATGTCTCTTTATTCTGAGGCTGTGCCCATTGGCCCTATACTCTTTCAATACTGGATCCATCCTCTCCACATCCACTCTATCTAGGCCTCTCATTATAGGGTAAGTTTTGATGTGATCTCCCCCTCATCTTTCTAAACTCCAGCGAGTACAGGCCCCGATCTCCAATCACACATTCCCTCCTTACCGCCCGTTTAATTCTTCTACAATGACTCGTTTCACACATTTCTACTTGCCCTTTCTCCTCCTCTCTCCACGCCCCTCCGCCCCTCACTCTCCATCTCTACCATCTCCGCAATGCTCCAACTCCACTCTCCCTGGGGTATTCTCCTCCCCCCACTCCAGTCCCCCTCCTCCCCCACCCCACACTCTCTGCTCCTCCACTCCAGACCCTCTCTTCTCAAGTTACCCTCCCCAACTTGTCCCCCACTGCTCCAATGATCCCTCCATCGATACCTGAGCTTGTATCTGGTTCTGGGACGGTGGCCAAATCCTCCCGGGGTTCGGGTGTTGTTTCCTGTGGTTCCTCAGTTGGTACGGAGGCTGGATCTGTAATAAAGTGTGGACAGACAGTGGGTGTAGAGGGGAAATAATCCAGCAGCTCTGTGGGATGGAAGGTGTCCGAAGTGCGCGGCCAACACCAGTGTCTCATTCACCCCTCTCTCCCCAGGCTGACTACCCCCTCCCCTCTTTTCCACTCTCTCCCCATCACCCTCCCATCTCTCCCTCATCCCAGGGAAGGGAAGAGGAGGAGGGAAGGGCTCGGACATAGGGGGAGGGGACGGTCAGATACTGGGGTGGGGGAGGGGACGGCCAGATACTGGGGTGTAGGGGACGGTCAGATACTGGGGTGGAGGAGGGGACGGTCAGATACTGGGGTGGGGAGGGGACGGTCAGATACTGCGGTGGGGGAGGGGACGGTCAGATACTGGGGTGTAGGGGACGGCCAGATACTGGGGTGTAGGGGACGGCCAGATACTGGGGTGTAGGGGACGGTCAGATACTGGGGTGGGGGAGGGGACGGTCAGATACTGGGGTGTAGGGGACGGTCAGATACTGGGGTGGGGGAGGGGACGGCCAGATACTGGGGTGGGGGAGGGTCGGTCAGATACTGGGGTGTAGGGGATGGTCAGCTACAGGGGTGGGGGAGGGGACGGTCAGATACTGGGGTGGGGGAGGGGACGGACAGATACTGGGGTGGGGGAGGGGACGGTCAGATACTGGAGTGTAGGGGACGGCCAGATACTGGGGTGGGGGAGGGGACGGCCAGATACTGGGGTGGGGGAGGGGACGGTCACATACTGGAGTGTAGGGGACGGTCAGATACTGGGGTGTAGGGGACGGTCAGATACTGGGGTGTAGGGGACGGCCAGATACTGGGGTGGGGGAGGGGACGGTCAGATACTGGGGTGGGGGAGGGGACGGCCAGATACTGGGGTGGGGGAGGGGACGGTCAGATACTGGGGTGGGGAGGGGACGGCCAGATACTGGGGTGGGGGAGGGGACGGTCAGATACTGGGATGGGGGAGGGGACGGCCAGATACTGGGGTGGGGGAGGGGACGGCCAGATACTGGGGTGGGGGGGGGGGCGGCCAGATACTGGGGTGGGGGGGACGGTCAGATACTGGGGTGGGGGAGGGGACGGTCAGATACTGGGGTGGGGGAGGGGACGGTCAGATACTGGGGTGGGGGAGGGGACGGTCAGATACTGGGGTGGGGGAGGGGACGGCCAGATACTGGGGTGGGGGAGGGGACGGCCATATACTGGGGTGTAGGGGACGGTGAGATACTGGGGTGGGGGAGGGGACGGACAGATACTGGGGTGGGGGAGGGGACGGCCATATACTGGGGTGGGGGAGGGGACGGCCATATACTGGGGTGTAGGGGACGGTGAGATACTGGGGTGGGGGAGGGGACGGCCATATACTGGGGTGTAGGGGACGGTCAGATACTGGGGTGGGGGAGGGGACGTTCAGATACTGGGGTGGGGGAGGGGACGGCCATATACTGGGGTGTAGGGGACGGTCAGATACTGGGGTGGGGGAGGGGACGGTCAGATACTGGGGTGGGGGAGGGGACGGCCAGATACTGGGGTGGGGAGGGGACGGTCAGATACTGGGGTGGGGGAGGGGACGGTCAGATACTGGGGTGGGGGAGGGGACGGCCAGATACTGGGGTGGGGGAGGGGACGGTCAGATACTGGGGTGGGGGAGGGGACGGTCAGATACTGGGGTGGGGGGGACGGACAGATACTGGGGTGGGGGAGGGGACGGTCAGATACTGGGGTGGGGAGGGGACGGTCAGATACTGGGGTGGGGGGGACGGACAGATACTGGGGTGGGGGAGGGGACGGCCAGATACTGGGGTGGGGGAGGGGATGGTCAGATACTGGGGTGTAGGGGACGGCCAGATACTGGGGTGGGGGGACGGTCAGATACTGGGGTGGGGGAGGGGACGGACAGATACTGGGGTGGGGGAGGGGACGGACAGATACTGGGGTGGGGGAGGAGACGACCAGATACTGGGGTGGGGGAGGGGACGGCCAGATACTGGGGTGTAGGGGACGGTCAGATACTGGGGTGGGGGAGGGGACGGTCAGATACTGGGGTGGGGGAGGGGACGGACAGATACTGGGGTGTAGGGGACGGTCAGATACTGGGGTGGGGGAGGGGACGGTCAGATACTGGGGTGGGGAGGGGACGTCAGATACTGGGGTGGGGGAGGGGACGGTCAGATACTGGGGTGGGGGAGGGGACGGTCAGATACTGGGGTGGGGGAGGGGACGGCCAGATACTGGGGTGGGGGAGGGGACGGCCAGATACTGGGGTGTAGGGGACGGCCAGATACTGGGGTGGGGGAGGGGACGGTCAGATACTGGGGTGTAGGGGACGGTCAGATACTGGGGTGTGGGGGACGGCCAGATACTGGGGTGGGGGAGGGGACGGCCAGATACTGGGGTGGGGGAGGGGACGGTCAGATACTGGGGTGGGGGAGGGGACGGTCAGATACTGGGGTGTAGGGGACGGTCAGATACTGGGGTGGGGGAGGGACGGTCAGATACTGGGGTGGGGAGGGGACGGTCAGATACTGGGGTGGGGGAGGGGACGGTCAGATACTGGGGTGTGGGAGGGGACGGCCAGATACTGGGGTGGGGGAGGGGACGGTCAGATACTGGGGTGGGGGAGGGGACGGTCAGATACTGGGGTGGGGGAGGGGACGGTCAGATACTGGGGTGGGGGAGGGGACGGCCAGATACTGGGGTGGGGGAGGTGACGGTCAGATACTGGGGTGTAGGGGACGGTCAGATACTGGGGTGGGGGAGGGGACGGCCAGATACTGGGGTGGGGGAGGGGACGGCCAGATACTGGGGTGTAGGGGACGGTCAGATACTGGGGTGGGGGAGGGGACGGCCAGATACTGGGGTGTAGGGGACGGTCAGATACTGGGGTGGGGGAGGGGACGGCCAGATACTGGGGTGGGGGAGGGGACGGTCAGATACTGGGGTGGGGGAGGGGACGGCCAGATACTGGGGTGGGGGAGGGGACGGGCAGATACTGGGGTGGGGGAGGGGACGGTCAGATACTGGGTTGGGGGAGGGGACGGCCAGATACTGGGGTGGGGGAGGGGACGGTCAGATACTGGGGTGTAGGGGACGGTCAGATACTGGGGTGGGGGAGGGGACGGTCAGATACTGGGGTGTAGGGGACGGCCAGATACTGGGGTGGGGAGGGGACGGTCAGATACTGGGGTGTAGGGGACGGTCAGATACTGGGGTGTGGGGGACGGCCAGATACTGGGGTGGGGGAGGGGACGGCCAGATACTGGGGTGGGGGAGGGGACGGTCAGATACTGGGGTGGGGGAGGGGACGGTCAGATACTGGGGTGTAGGGGACGGCCAGATACTGGGGTGGGGGAGGGGACGGCCAGATACTGGGGTGGGGGAGGGGACGGCCAGATACTGGGGTGGGGGAGGGGAGGGTCAGATACTGGGGTGGGGAGGGGACGGTCAGATACTGGGGTGTAGGGGATGGTCAGATACTGGGGTGGGGGAGGGGACGGTCAGATACTGGGGTGGGGGAGGGGACGGTCAGATACTGGGGTGGGGGAGGGGACGGTCAGATACTGGGGTGGGGGAGGGGACGGCCAGATACTGGGGTGTAGGGGACGGTCAGATACTGGGGTGGGGAGGGGACGGTCAGATACTGAGGTGGGGGAGGGTCAGATACTGGGGTGGGGGAGGGGACGGCCAGATACTGGGGTGGGGGAGGGGACGGCCAGATACTGGGGTGGGGGAGGGGACGGCCAGATACTGGGGTGGGGGAGGGGACGGTCAGATACTGGGGTGTAGGGGACGGTCAGATACTGGGGTGGGGGAGGGGACGGTCAGATACTGGGGTGTAGGGAACGGTCAGATACTGGGGTGGGGGAGGGGACGGTCAGATACTGGGGTGGGGGAGGGGACGGTCAGATACTGGGGTGGGGGAGGGGACGGTCAGATACTGGGGTGGAGGGGATGGTCAGATACTGGGGTGGGGGAGGGTCAGATACTGTGGTGGGGGAGGGGACGGCCAGATATTGGGGTGGGGGAGGGGACGGTCAGATACCGGGGTGGGGGAGGTGACGGTCAGATACTGGGGTGGGGGAGGGGACGGTCAGATACTGGGGTGTAGGGGACGGACAGATACTGGGGTGTAGGGGAGGGTCAGATACTGGGGTGGGGGAGGGGACGGTCAGATACTGGGGTGTAGGGGACGGTCAGATACTGGGGTGGGGGAGGGGACGGTCAGATAGTGGGGTGTAGGGGACCGTCAGATACTGGGGTGGGGGAGGGGCGGCCAGATACTGGGGTGGGGGAGGGGCGGCCAGATACTGGGGTGGGGGAGGGGACGGCCAGATACTGGGGTGGGGGAGGTGACGGTCAGATACTGGGGTGGGGGAGGGGACGGTCAGATACTGAGGTGGGGGAGGGTCAGATACTGGGGTGTAGGGGACGGTCAGATACTGGGTTGGGGGAGGGGACGGTCAGATACTGGGGTGGGGGAGGGGAGGGTCAGATACTGGGGTGGGGGAGGGGACGGCCAGATACTGGGGTGGGGGAGGGGACGGTCAGATACTGGGGTGGGGGAGGGGACGGCCAGATACTGGGGTGGGGGGAGGGGACGGTCGGATACTGGGGTGGGGGAGGGGACGGCCAGATACTGGGGTGGGGGAGGGGACGGACAGATACTGGGGTGGGGGAGGGGACGGACAGATACTGGGATGGGGGAGGGGACGGTCAGATACTGGGGTGGGGGAGGGGACGGACAGATACTGGGGTGAGGGAGGGGACGGTCAGACACTGGGGTGTAGGGGACGGCCAGATACTGGGGTGGGGGAGGGGACGGCCAGATACTGGGGTGGGGGAGGGGACGGCCAGATACTGGGGTGGGGGAGGGGACCGTCAGATACTGGGGTGTAGGGGACGGTCAGATACTGGGGTGGGGGAGGGGACGGCCAGATACTGGGGTGGGGGAGGGGACGGTCAGATACTGGGGTGGGGAGGGGACGGTCAGATACTGGGGTGGGGGAGGGACGGTCAGATACTGGGGTGGGGGAGGGGACGGTCAGATACTGGGGTGTAGGGGACGGTCAGATACTGGGGTGGGGGAGGGGAGGGCCAGATACTGGGGTGGGGGAGGGGACGGTCAGATACTGGGGTGGGGGAGGGGACGGTCAGATACTGGGGTGGTGTAGGGGACGGTCAGATACTGGGGTGGGGGAGGGGACCGTCAGATACTGGGGTGTAGGGGACGGTCAGATACTGGGGTGTAGGGGACGGTCAGATACTGGGGTGTAGGGGACGGTCAGATACTGGGGTGGGGGAGGGGACGGTCAGATACTGGGGTGGGGAGGGGACGTCAGATACTGGGGTGGGGGAGGGGACGTCAGATACTGGGGTGGGGGAGGGGACGGTCAGATACTGGGGTGTACGGAACGGTCAGATACTGGGGTGGGGGAGGGGACGGTCAGATACTGGGGTAGGGGAGGGGACGGTCAGATACAGGGGTGGGGGAGGGGACGGACAGATACTGGGGTGTAGGGGACGGTCAGATACTGGGGTGGGGGAGGGGACGGTCAGATACTGGGGTGGGGAGGGGACGTCAGATACTGGGGTGGGGGAGGGGACGGTCAGATACTGGGGTGGGGGAGGGGACGGTCAGATACTGGGGTGGGGGAGGGGACGGACAGATACTGGGGTGTAGGGGACGGTCAGATACTGGGGTGGGGGAGGGGACGGTCAGATACTGGGGTGGGGAGGGGACGTCAGATACTGGGGTGGGGGAGGGGACGGTCAGATACTGGGGTGGGGGAGGGGACGGCCAGATACTGGGGTGGGGGAGGGGACGGTCAGATACTGGGGTGGGGGAGGGGACGGCCAGATACTGGGGTGGGGGAGGGGACGGACAGATACTGGGGTGGGGGAGGGGACGGTCAGATACTGGGGTGGGGAGGGGACGTCAGATACTGGGGTGGGGGAGGGGACGGTCAGATACTGGGGTGGGGGAGGGGACGGTCAGATACTGGGGTGGGGGAGGGGACGGACAGATACTGGGGTGTAGGGGACGGTCAGATACTGGGGTGGGGGAGGGGACGGTCAGATACTGGGGTGGGGAGGGGACGTCAGATACTGGGGTGGGGGAGGGGACGGTCAGATACTGGGGTGGGGGAGGGGACGGCCAGATACTGGGGTGGGGGAGGGGACGGTCAGATACTGGGGTGGGGGAGGGGACGGCCAGATACTGGGGTGGGGGAGGGGACGGACAGATACTGGGGTGGGGGGAGGGGACGGTCAGATACTGGGGTGTAGGGGACGGCCAGATACTGGGGTGGGGGAGGGGGCGGTCAGATACTGGGGTGTAGGGGACGGCCAGATACTGGGGTGTGGGGGACGGCCAGATACTGGGGTGGGGAGGGGACGGTCAGATACTGGGGTGTAGGGGACGGCCAGATACTGGGGTGTAGGGGACGGTCAGATACTGGGGTGTAGGGGACGGTCAGATACCGGGGTGGGGGAGGTGACGGTCAGATACTGGGGTGGGGGAGGGGACGGTCAGATACTGGGGTGTAGGGGACGGACAGATACTGGGGTGTAGGGGAGGGTCAGATACTGGGGTGGGGGAGGGGACGGTCAGATACTGGGGTGTAGGGGACGGTCAGATACTGGGGTGGGGGAGGGGACGGTCAGATAGTGGGGTGTAGGGGACCGTCAGATACTGGGGTGGGGGAGGGGCGGCAAGATACTGGGGTGGGGGAGGGGCGGCCAGATACTGGGGTGGGGGAGGGGACGGTCAGATACTGGGGTGGGGGAGGGGACGGTCAGATACTGGGGTGGGGGAGGGGAAGGCGAGATACTGGGGTGGGGGAGGTGACGGTCAGATACTGGGGTGGGGGAGGGGACGGTCAGATACTGGGGTGGGGGAGGTGACGGTAAGATACTGGGGTGGGGGAGGGGAAGGCGAGATACTGGGGTGGGGGAGGTGACGGTCAGATACTGGGGTGGGGGAGGGGACGGTCAGATACTGAGGTGGGGGAGGGTCAGATACTGGGGTGGGGGAGGGGACCGTCAGATACTGGGGTGTAGGGGACGGCCAGATACTGGGGTGTAGGGGACGGTCAGATACTGGGGTGTAGGGGACGGTCAGATACTGGGGTGGGGGAGGGGACGGTCAGATACTGGGGTGGGGGAGGGGACGGTCAGATACTGGGGTGTAGGGGACGGTCAGATACTGGGGTGGGGGAGGGGACGGCCAGATACTGGGGTGGGGGAGGGGACGGCCAGATACTGGGGTGGGGGAGGGGACGGCCAGATACTGGGGTGGGGGAGGGGACGGTCAGATACTGGGGTGGGGGAGGGGACGGACAGATACTGGGGTGGGGGAGGGGACGGTCAGATACTGGGGTGGGGGAGGGGACGGACAGATACTGGGGTGGGGGAGGGGACGGTCAGATACTGGGGTGTAGGGGACGGCCAGATACTGGGGTGGGGGAGGGGACGGCCAGATACTGGGGTGTAGGGGACGGTCAGATACTGGGATGGGGGAGGGGACGGTCAGATACTGGGGTGGGGGAGGGGACGGCCAGGTACTGGGGTGGGGGGGGCGGCCAGATACTGGGGTGGGGGAGGGGATGGTCAGATACTGGGGTGGGGGAGGGGACGACCAGGTACTGGGGTGGGGGAGGGGACGGTCAGATACTGGGGTGGGGGAGGGGACGGCCAGATACTGGGGTGGGGGAGGGGACGGACAGATACTGGGGTGGGGGAGGGGACGGTCAGATACTGGGGTGGGGGGGGACGGCCAGATACTGGGGTGGGGGAGGGGACGGCCAGATACTGGGGTGGGGGAGGGGACGGTCAGATACTGGGGTGGGGGAGGGGACGGTCAGATACTGGGATGGGGGAGGGGACGGTCAGATACTGGGGTGTAGGGGACGGCCAGATACTGGGGTGGGGGAGGGGACGGCCAGATACTGGGGTGGGGGAGGGGACGGTCAGATACTGGGGTGGTGTAGTGGACGGTCAGATACTGGGGTGGGGAGGGGACCGTCAGATACTGGGGTGTAGGTGACGGCCAGATACTGGGGTGTAGGGGACGGTCAGACACTGGGGTGGGGGAGGGGACGGTCAGATACTGGGGTGTGGGAGGGGATATGACTTAGCATTATGGGCGGATGGATTGGAGGTGGGTAGAGCGGACGGCTGGGTTGTGGGAGAGGTGTGGGGGGAGTGGACGGGATGGCTGGGTATCATAGAAGGGGGGTGAGGAGGGTCGGGGGGAGGGACGGATGGGATGGGATGGGATGCGGGAGGGAATCGATGGCTGGATCCAAGGGTAGGAGAGGGGACAGAGGGTCCCGGAGGGGTCGGGGTTGAAACGGCTGGTTCTCGGTGGGGGGAGGGGACGGAGAGGGGAGGGGATGGTTGAGAGAGCAGCCGGTGTACGGGAATACACATATCAGCGGGGACCTGGGGAGGAGTAGCATGGTTTGGTTGCTTACCAGACGTGGTGGGGGTGGAGAAAGGTTACAAGTGGGTGGTAACTATGTCCCGCGGGGGGGAGGGGGAGCAGGAGGGGACAGCTAGGACCTGGGCGAGTGGGGAACGAGGGAATTGTCTTGTCCATAAAGGATGGAGGCAATGAGTGATTCGGTGAGCTGGGTCAGAGGACGTCTTGCACGTGAGGTGGGTGAGTGACAGGGTGGGGGCAATGGGTGGGTGGGTCAGGGACAGGGTGGGGGCAATGGGTGGGTGGGTCAGGGACAGGGTGGGGTAATGTGTGGGTGGGTCAGGGACAGGGTGGGGGCAATGGGTGGGTGAGTGACAGGGTAGGGGCAATGGGTGGGTGTGTCAGTGACAGGGTGGGGGCAATGGGTGGGTGGGTTAGGGACAGGGTGGGGGCAATGGGTGGGTGGGTCAGGGACAGGGTGGGGGTAATGGGTGGGTGGGTGACAGGGTGGGGGCAATGGGTGGGTGGGTGACAGGGTGGGGTAATGGGTGGGGGGGTCAGTGACAGGGTGGGGTAATGGGTGGGTGGGTGACTGGGTGGGGGTAATGGGTGGGTGGGTGAGCTGGGACAGGGGCCATCCTGCCTGTGTGTTGGGGTCAGTGACGGGGTGGGGTTTGGTTCTGACAGTCGGTGTGGGACTGTGAACTGAGATGATCACAAATACGGATCGGTTTGGAAAATTGCTGATTGGGCAATTCCCGGATTTACCCCACAGCCTCCCAGATGCGTCATGGAGAACGGGGACGTACCTGTACAATATATGTTCTCACAGCACCCCATGGGCTCCAGCCGATACACAAAGAACCCCTTGCAGTGTTTCACCTTGATCTCATGCTGTTTGTGACAGGGATCGTTATCCCAGTTACGACAAACTGTCCTGATCACCTCCCCGTCTCTCACACTGGGATGGGGACCTGAAATGAGGTTTGTAAACATTATAAATTGTACCTGGTCCCACAGTGCAGCAGGGATTGTGAATGTGGAGCCAGTGTAATGCAATGATCACAACCCACGGTCCAGTCTGAGCTGACTTCATCAGCGTTGAGCTGATACCCTCACCCTCGCCTGAGAGCACCCCCTGGTGCTGACACCCTGGGGTGCCGGGTGTGGACTGGAAACACAGGGGTGGACCATGTTGGGTGCTGATGTATCAGAAGCAGAGCCTCACATGTCAGCACCCATCTAGGGCAGGGCTTCAGCTGTCAACACCCAGGAATGAGTGTGTTTACATATGGATGGGGATTTGATGGCACTGGGCCTGTATTCGCCGGAGTTTAGAAGGATGAGGGGGGACCTCATTGAAACTTACTGAATAGTCAAAGACCTGGATAGAGTGGATGTGGAGAGGATGTTTCCACTAGCGGGAGTGTCTTGGACCACAGGTCATAGCTTCAGTATTAAAGGACGTTCTTTTAGGAAGGAGATAAGGAGGAATTTCTTTCGTTAGAGGTTGGTGAATCTGTGGAATTCATTGCCACAGAAGGCTGTGGAGGCAGTCAATGGATATTTTTAAGGCAAACATAGATATATTCTTGATTAGTGCGGGTGTCAGGGGTTATGGGGAGAAGGGAGGAGAATGAGGTTAGGAGGGAGAAATAGATCACCCACGATTGAATGGTGGAGTAGACGATGGGCCGAATGGCCTAATTCTGCTCCATCACCTGTCAGCATCCATCAGGGGCTTTGGGCCCTAAAAGTACATTTGGGATTGAATTATCTAAACGAGAAGGCATATACTACAGCAAAGATGAACGGGAAGCCAGAGGATTGGGTAACATTTAAAGAACAACAGAAGGTAACTAAAAAGGCAATACGGGGAGAAAAGATGAAGTACAAAGCAAAGTTAGCCAGGAATATGAAGGAGGATAGCAAAAGTCTATTTAGGTACGTGAAGAGGAAAAGATTAGTTAAGACATATGGGGGTCCCTTGAAGACAGAAACAGGTGAATTTATTATGCGAAACAAGGAAATGGCAGGCGAGTTGAACAGGTACTTTGGTTCAGTCTTCACTGAGGAAGACACAAACAATCTCCCAGAACTACTAGGGGAGAGAGGATCTAGGGTGATGGAGGAACAGAAGGAAATTCACATTAGTCAAGAAATGGTGTTGGGTGGACTGATGGGACTGAAGGCTGATAAATCCCCAGGGCCTGATGGTCTGCATCCCAGGGTACTCAAGGAGATGGTTCTAGAAATCGTGGATGCATAGGTGATCCTTTCAGAAAGCCTTTCACAAGGTCTCATACGGGAGATTAGTGGGCAAAATTAGAGCTCATGTTATTGGGGGGGAGGGTATTAACATGGATAGATAATTGGTTGGCATACTGGAAACAAAGTGTAGGAATTAACAGGTCTCTTTCCGAATGGCAGACAGTGACTAGTGGGGTGCCGTGTGGCTCGGTGCTGGGAACGCAGCTATTTACAATAGTTATTAATGATTTAGGAATTAAAAGTAACATTAGCAAATTTGCAGATGACACAAAGCTGGGAGACAGGGTGAACTGTGAAGAGGATGCTATGAGGATGCAGGGTGATTTGGATAGGTTGGGTGAGTGGGAAGATGCATGGCAGATGCAGCATAATGGGGATAAATGTCAGGTTATCCACTTAGGTAGCAAGAACAAGATGGCAGATTCTTCACTGGCTTTCTTCACTGCCTGCTGTACCTGCATGCTTCCTTTCAGTGACTGATGCACTAGGGCACCCAGATCTCGTTGTACGTCCCCTTTTCCTAACTTGACACCATTCAGATAATAATCTGCCTTCCTATTCTTACCACCAAAGTGGATAACCTCACACTTATCCACATTAAACTGCATCTGCCAAGCATCCGCCCACTCACACAACCTGTCTAAGACACCCTGCAACCTCATAACATCTTCCTCACAGTTCACACTGCCACCCAGCTTTGTATCATCGGCAAATTTGCTAATGGTACTTTTAATCCCTTCATCCAAGTCATTGATGTATATTGTAAATAGCTGCGGTCCCAACACCGAGCCTTGCGGTACCCCACTAGTCACTGCCTGCCATTCTGAAAGGGACCCATTTATCCCCACTCTTTGCTTTCTGTCTGTCAACTAATTTTCTATCCATGTTAGTACCCTACCTCCAATACCATGTACTCTAATTTTGCCCACCAATCTCCTATGTGGGACCTTGTCGAGGGAGAGAATCGTCCTTAGTGAAGACAGATCCAAAGTAACGGTTTAACTCGTCTGCCATTTCCTTGTTCCCCATAATAAATTCCCTGATTCTGTCTTCAAGGGACCCACATTTGCCTTGACTATTTTTTTCCTCTTCACATACCTAAAAAAGAGGTCCTCCTGCAGTTGTACAGGGCCCTGGTAAGACCACACCTCGAGTATTGTGTGCAGTTCTCGTCTCCTAATTTGCGAAAGGACATTCTTGCTATTGAGGGAGTGCAGCGTAGGTTCACGAGGTTAGTTCCTGGGATGGCGGGACTGTCATATGATGAAAGAATGAAATGACTGGGCTTGTATTCACTGGAAATTAGAAAGATGAGAGGGGATCTTATAGAAACATATAACATTATTAAGGGATTGGACAAGCTAGATGCAGGAAACATGTTCCCGATGTTAGGGGAGTCTGGAACCAGGAGCAACAGTTTAAGAATAAGGATTAGGCCATTTAGAATGGAGATGAGGAAAAACGTTTTCACACAGAGAGTTGTGATTTTGTGAAATTCACTGGATGCATTAAAAAGAGAGTTAGATAGAGGTCGTAGGGCTAGCAGAATCAAGGGATATGGAGAGAAGACAGAAGCGGGGTACTGATTGTGGATGATCAGCCATGATCACATTGAATGGCGGTGCGTACAGGCTCGAAGGGCCGAATGGCCTACTCCTGCACCTATTTTCACTGTTTCTGTTTCTATAATTAACATTTAAAATCCGTAATTTAGAACCAATGGAAGTGTTTGTATTAAATTGCTGCCAGTTGATTCACTCAGTCACAGACTGTGAGACGTGCCCAGCTCCCTGGGAGTTGCACCTCCACTGTACTGAGTGGAGCCTCTGGCACCGTGCCGGCTCACATGTGGGGAAAGCCCCGTGCATTGATACACAGGGCGACGACCAGCAAACCCCAGGATCCTAGAGCCCACCAGGGCCGGGTCAGTGAAGAACCAGGGCCAGGTCACGGTCTGAGTGAAGAGACCTGGGTGCTCAGTCTGGCCCTCCCCAGCCATACCAGAGTGGCAAACTCAGACCCTACCGTTTAACCAGCCTGGGCTTAACGCGGAGCAGTGACGGGTGGAAACCACAGTCTCGGGAATCTTCCATCCGCCGGAACTGAAACAACAATCAGAGAGTCAGTCCTTGAACTGAGGGACACAGCTCAGTCTGAAGAAGGGTCTCAACCTGAAACATTCCCCATTCCTTCTCTCCAGAGATGCCGCCTGACCCACTGAGTTACTCCAGCATTTTGTGTCTCCCTTCGATTTAAAGCAGCATCTGCAGTTTTTCTCCTCCACATCTTGCCGCTCCACTGCGAATTCTACTCAAGGTGTGTCTACTTTGACAAAGTTCTCCTCTCTTCGACGAGAGTTTAACAACATCCTCTCTCACTGCTCCCCTTCCGTGATTCCTCCTGCCCCCCAACTCTACGACCATGTTTTAACCCAGACTTGCTAAGAGTCTGAAGAAGGGTCTCAACCCAAAATGTCACCCATTCCTTCTCTCCAGAGATGCTGCCTGACCCACTGAGTTACTCCAGCATTTTGTGTCCTTCAATTTAAATCAGCATCTGCAGTTTTTTTCCAACACACCTGAACTGAGGCAGTTTGTTCACCCAGAGGGAGACTGGCATTGGGCCCACTCTCAATATTCACTCACCACTGGGAATCATTTGTTTTTGTGCCCCTTAATGGAGTCATGAAGTTTGTACGGTTGTGAAATGAGACCCTCAGCCCACAGTGTCCAGGCAAACTCTTGTGTCCAAACCCATTTGCAAACATATTGTGCCTTACCTAGTTGATCTTAGTAATGTCTCTTACACATAATAATTGCACATATTCTATCGCATGCTTTGGCCGTGTGTTCTGGATAATCAACCACTCTCCATCCCATTACAGTTCACCTTGGTCTCCCTGTCCCATTAATGTCATTGATGATCCCAGTCTCTCTGCATCTACACTATCCTATTACTATCACTGATTACCCTGGTCTCCCTCTATCTTTCTTTACTTGCCCGTGTTCTCTAATACAAATTTGAGCATTATTGATTAATACAATTATTTTAAAGTGGTACCTCTTAAATCTGTACCATCCCTCATGAAGGTTGTCATCACCCATCCATTTTCCACTGGTGCACTCAGTGTTGGTACAACCCGTGCTCCTCCAGGGCTGATCCAGGACGGTGTGGTTTACACACGGATCACCGAGTGCAGAGTCCGCGGCTGAGGACATAATAATGGTCAGAATTAATGTCCAGTTCAGTCAAAGTCACCCAGCATCTTTTGCATTCACCCATGTCCACCAAACTCGACTGTACTATCTGAAATATTACATGAATCAAATAAAGGGCCTGTTGTGAAACATCACGCGTCTATTCCCTCGACAGATGTTGGATGACCTGCTGAGTTCCTCCAGCACTTTGCCTTTTACTCATGTTTGCATCATCTGCAGTTTCTTGTGTCTAACTTTCAGCTCAGTTCATTGCTCTGCCTCTCATTATTTCTTAGTTCACATAATTGTGCAGCATGGAAACAGGCCATTCGGCCCAGCTGGTCCATGCCGACCAAGTACTCACCTGCATAGGAGTCCCATCTCCATCTCTATGCATCGGCTCTGTACCCATCTATTCCTTGGCGAATGAAGTGATCATCTTAACACTTGGACGTTGCCCATCACTAAGCTTCAACCAATCCCAGAGGCAGTGTATTCCAGTGCTCACCACTCTCACTCATCTGCCTTCTCCACATCTTCCCAATTACCATAAGTATAATTGTAATTATAATTAATTTATTAGTCAAGTATGTAAACACATACAAGGGATTTAATTTGCCATACAGTCATAACAAAATAGCAACAAGACACACAACCACATAAATATTAACATAAACATCTCCCACTCCCTCGGTCGGGGCAGTCAAACCCTCCACAGTCGGGACGATCTCAGTCCCCACCCCCATCACCCACATAATACAAAACTAAAGATACACTAAAACATACATTTAACAACAGACTAAAAACAACAAAATAAGAAAAGGACAAGACAGACTGTTGGCGAGGCTGCCATGGACGGCGCCACCCGGTGGTTTACCCTCTGCTTGTTTCTACCTTTGATAGAGGGGAAAGTTTCATGCAGTCTGCATCCCTCATCATCTTATCAGATCCCTTTAAACACCTTCTGCTCCAGGAAGAACAGACTTAGTCTTTCCACAGATGTGTTGGAGAGGGGTTCGTAGAGGTTTACCAGAATGTTGTCTGGATTAGAGGGTATTAGCAATAGGAGATCTGGACAAACCTGGGTTACATTTTCCAAAGTATCCAAGGCTGACTGATGACCCGACAGATGTATATAGAATGATGGAAGGAAGGGTAGGTTAGGGTGGAGACTTCCATTACTAGAATACAGAGGGATACGGTGAAAGAGACAAGTGTAAAGGAGATTCACAAGGAGTAGAGCAGTAGGTGCCTGGAACGCACAGATGAGAAGGGTTTGTTTTGGAACTCTACTGTTTTCTGTTCCATGCTATCTATGAATAAAAACTGACCTCAGTCAAATCATGAGAGCCCGAGGCGGGGCAAACGGTGATCAGCTATTCATCGTCACATAAAACAAGACCTATAACTAGGTACGTAGTGTCACGCTGGCAGTTCATCTCAGACAAGGTGCGGGAGAATCGAGTAAAGTGATCACTGACTGCGGGTGGAGTTTGTTGTCGTATCATATCATATCATATCATATATATACAGCCGGAAACAGGCCTTTTCGGCCCACCAAGTCTGCACCGCCCAGTGATCCCCGTACATTAACACTATCCTACACCCACTAGGGACAATTTTTACATTTACCCAGCCAATTAACCTACATACCTGTACGTCTTTGGAGTGTGGGAGGAAACCGAAGATCTCGGAGAAAACCCACGCAGGTCACGGGGAGAACGTACAAACTCCTTACAGTACAGCACCCGTAGTCAGGATCGAACCTGAGTCTCCGGCGCTGCATTCGCTGTAAAGCAGCAACTCTACCGCTGCGCCACCGTGCCGCCCTGTGTGTATTAGTAACTCGGGACAGTCCAAACTTTACACACAACCCCACCTATCTCTTGTCAATAGAGAAGGGGCCACGTACCTGTACAATACACAGTCTCGTCGCTGGCTGTTGGCTTCAGCTGATACACAAAGTAACTGCTGCAGTTCTTAACCTTGATATCCAGATTGTTGCTGCACCCGTTACCAAGCCCGGAGTCTCCAGTACTGGCGTCTCCATCCCCGGAGTCTCCCGATCCGTTGAAACAAACCATCCTGGTCACCTCACCGTCTCCCGCTCTGGGATGGGAACCTGGAATCAGGTTTATAAACATTGTAAAACACACAGTGGTGGGGAATGTGAATCTGGAGCCAGTGCAATGCAATTATTCTGCTATTCTCACCCTCCCCACATACACTCCACACACATCACCTGCCCCCTGGCACCTACCCACACTCCACACAGCAGCACCTGCCCCCTGGCACCTACCCACACTCCACACAGCAGCACCTGCCCCCTGGCACCTACCCACACTCCACACAGCACCACCTGCCCCCTGACACCTACCCACACTCCACACAGCAGCACCTGCTGTCTGACACCTACCCACACTCCACACAGCACCACCTGCCCCCTGACACCTACCCACACTCCACACAGCACCACCTGCTCCCTGAGACCGGTTCCTGGTGATGAGGTCTTGTAGATCCTGGGTTTGATGGGAAACGCCAGCTTGGATATGCATTAACAGCTGACGAACCTGCAGCTCAAGGCCATATAGCTATTTATGAACATTGAAGGCTACAGTGGTGGTTAGTAGAGCTTCCGCCTCACTGCACCAGAGATCCCAATTTGTACCTGACCTTGGGTGCTGTCTGAGTTGAGTTTGCACCTTCTCCCTGAGACCGTGTTGATTCCCCCCCTGGCTGCTCATGTTCCCTCGCATAGGTCCTGCAGGTGGGCGAGTGTAGTTCCCATACAGCCAGAAGGGGGCTATGTGAGAATGCTGTTCATTGATTTCAGTTCAGCTTTCAACACAATAGTCCCCACCAGACTTGCTGAGAAGCTGCTGGAAATGGGGCTTAACACTCCCCTGTATGCCTGGGTCCTGGACTTTCTCACCGCCAGGCCCCAAGTGGTCAAGATTGGGAGACATACTTCTACCCCCTCACCCTGAACACAGGATCCCCCCAGGGTTGCGTCCTTAGCCCCCTACTGTACTCCCTGTACATACATAACTGTGTGGCCAGGTTCAGCTCAAACTCCATCATCAAGTTTGCTAATGACACGGTGGTGGTGGGCCTGATCTCCGATAATGATGAGAAGGACTACTGGGAGGAGGTGGCTGATCTGGCACTCTGGTGTCAGGACAACAGCCTCCTCTTGAATGTCACAAAGATTAAGGAGCTGATTGTAGACTTTAGAAGGGCTCAACATCCGAGGACGTACACGCCACTGGAGTTAAATGGGTCTATTGTGGATAGGGTGAGCAGCTTTAAATACCTGGGAGTCCACAACACAGAGGATCTGACATGGACAACACACATTGCCGCACTGGTGGGTTAGGCAAGGCAGCGCCTTTACCACCTCAGACAGTTGAGGAAATTGAGTCTCTCTGAGGATCCTTCAGTGCTTCTACTCTGGGGCTGTAGAGAGCATCCTGTCCGGCAACATCACAGTCTGGTTTGGGAACAGCTCTGCCCAGGACAGGAAGGCCCTGCGGAGAGTAGTGCGTTCGGCTGGACTACACGCACCATGGGAACTACACTCGTCCCCCTGCAGGACCTAAACATCAGGAGGTGCAGATCCAGAGCCAGCAATATTATGGGGGACCCCTGACACCTCAGCAACGGACTGTTCCAGCTGCAACGGTCAGGCAAACACCTCAGCTGTCACGCTGTGAAAACGGAGAGGATGAGACGGAATTTCTTCCCACAGGCCATCAGGACTTTAACTCTCATATCACCAGGGACTAATTTAATTTATTTTTTGTGTTAATTTTTTTCCTCTATTCTGTTTTGTAGTTTGGCACAATCCGCAGGCGTTGCCACTTTCATTTCACCACACATCTTGTATATGTATGTGACAAATAAACTGGACTTGACTTAACATAAAGACGAGTGGATTTGTAGGTTAAATGTCCTCGGCAAATTGCGCCTAATGTGTAGGGAGTAAATACGAAAGTGGGATAACATAGAACTAGTGTGAATGGGTGACCGATAATCGGTGTAGACAGTGGGACGAAGGGCCTGAGTTCATGCTCTCTTTCAACCAATATTCCGTTTGGGATATATTCAATGCTCAATTTTTTGGTGCCGTGGTATTAAATTAAATATTATCAATTCCTGCCGAAAGCAGGCTCCCATTGGTGTGGCCTGTGATTCTCCTGAATGGAACAAGACTTGCCCCTGATTTGTTTCAGTTTAGATTTAGGTTGAATGTTGTCATCTGTACAGAGGTACAGTGGAAAACTTTGGCTTGCATTCCATCCAATCAGACCGGATAATGCTATCCATAAAAACAATCAACTCAAACTAAAGTACAAAAGACAGAGCAAAGGGTAGATACTGAGTGCAAAATAATGTTCTCAGCATTGTAACGCAGTAGTTCCAGGGACAAAGTTCAATCTCGGCAATAGGGTTGAGGCAAATCGGACAATACCCTGGATTACTGAAGAACAGTTCAGAAGCCTGATAACGGAGACAACAGCTGTCCCCGAGTCTGATGGTGCGTGCTTTCAAGCTTCTGTACCTTATGCCCAACAAGGAGAAGGTGGAATGACCGGCGTGGAACAACACTTTGATTATCTTGGCTGTTTTTCCAAGGCAGCACGGTGTAGATGAAGTCAATTAGTGGGGAGACTGGTCTTTGTGATACACTGTGCTACATATACAACTGTCAGGTACCGACAACTATAGGTAATGGCAGCCCCCAATTAGACATACAGCACGGAATCAGGCCCTTCGGCCCAACTCGTCCATGCTGTGCAAGATCCCACAGCTCAGCTATTCCTATTTACCAAATGACTTAGATTGTATAAAGCGCATGAATTACAAGTAACATACAACAAAATCAAAGCTCTGAAAATTAATCATAAAAAACAATCAAACAATTCAGAACTAAAAACATTGGAGAGAATTGTGAATGAAGCCCAGACAATCCCACAAACCAATCTCCCTTCTATTGACACCATTTATACCTCACGCCAACTCCACAAGACCACCAACATATTGAAGGGGAGCCTCACCCCCAGAGATCCCTGCTACTCTCCTCTTCCATCTTGCATGAGTGCAAAGGTGTGAAAATGCACGCCACCAGATTCAGGGAATTTATCCTCCTAGCTGTTATCAGGCAACTGACCCATCCCATCAATAACTAGATTGCCGTCCAGATCTGTTATCCACCTCATTGGAGACCCTCAGACTACCTTCAATTGGAAGTTGCTAAACTTTATCTTGCACTATTGGTTGGCAGACAGGAATCAGAGTAGGAGTAAACGGGTCCTTTTCAGAATGGCAGGAAGTGGCGAGTGGGGTGCCGCAAGGCTCGGTGTTGGGGCCACAACTATTCACCACATATATTAATGATTTGGATGAAGGAATTAGAAGCAACACTAGCAGGTTTGCAGAAGACACAAAGCTGGATGGCAGTGTGAACTGCGAAGAGGATGTTAGGAGGTTGCAGGATGAACTGGACAGGTTGAGTGAGTGGGCGGATGCATGGCAGATGCAGTACAATATAGATAAATGTGAGGTTGTCCACTTTGGCGGCAAAAACAAGGAGGCAGATTATTATCTCAATGGTGTCAGGTTAGGTAAGGGGGAAGTGCAGCGAGACCTGGGTGTCCTTGTACACCAGTCACTGAAAGTTGGCGTGCAGGTACAGCAGGCAGTGCAGAAAGGATTTCATAACGAGAGGATTTCAGTACAGGAGTAAAGAGGTTCTTCTACAGTTGTACAGGGCCCTAGTAAAACCACATCTGGAGTATTGTGTACAGTTTTGGTCTCCTAATTTGAGGAAGGATATCCTTGTAATTGAGGCAGTGCAGCGTAGGTTCACGAGATTGATCCTGGGATGGCGGGACTGTCATATGAGGAAAGATTGAAAAGACTAGGCTTGTATTCACTGGAGTTTAGAAAGATGAGAGGGGATCTTGTAGAAACATATAAAATTATAAAATAACTGGACCAGCTAGATGCAGGAAAAATGTTCCCAATGTAGGTATGTAGGTTAATTGACTGGGTAAAATGTAAAAATTGTCCCTAGTGTGTGTGTAGGATAGTGTTAATGTGCAGGGATCGCTGGGCGGCGCGGACTTGGTGGGCCGAAAAGGCCTGTTTCCGCGCTGTATCTGAAATATGAAAAATAAGTATGAAATGTTGCGAAAGTCCAGAACCAGGGGCCACAGTCTTAGAATAAAGGGGAGGCCATTTAAAACTGAGGTGAGAAGGAACTTTTTCACCCAGAGAATTGTGAATTTGTGTAATTTTCTGCCACAGAGGGCAGTGGAGGCCAAATCACTGGATGGATTTAAGAGAGAGTTAGATAGAGCTCTCGGGGTTAGTGGAATCAAAGGATATGGGGAGAAGGCAGGCACGGGTTACTGAATGTGGATGATCAGCTATGATCACAATGAATGGCGGTGCTGGCTCGAAGGGCTGAATGACCTCCTCCTGCACCTATTTTCTATGTTTCTATGTTACTATACGTTGCTCCCTTCATATTGTATCTGCCGATTGAAATCATGTAGAGCCCTTCTGCCGGCTGGTTAGCACGCAACAAAAAGCTATTCATTGGACATCGGTAAACGTGACAATAAGCTAAACTAAACTAAGATTCAGATCAACAGCCCGTTACTGGGAAACGCAGGAAGATGGAGCTCCACAGCCAGACTGCGCAATGATCCATATCTGAGGGAATATGGCAGACAGCTTGGGTACAGTGTGTTGTACTTCGTGGTCCGGTACTTGTTGTACCTTTGTTGTGACTCTGGAAGGACCACGAGTCCACATGTTTATGATGTTATCATGGTGGAGCTTAACTCCAGGCTGTTTATTCCAAAGCCGCCTGGATCCAGAGTGACCGCCTAATCACACCAATCACTTATATACACAGGCATACAAAGTAGTTCAGTGTGCATGTGAGGGGCCCTCTGATTTGACATCATTCATCAGTCTGACCCTCTCCCAAAAGAGCTAAGTCCCAAAGTTGCATATTCTGACCCTACCGTTTAACCAGCCTGGGCTCTTCCCGGAGCAGTGATGCGCTGGAACAGCAGTCTCCGGAATCTTCCGTCCGCCGGAGCTGAAACAACAATCAGAGAGTCAGCCCCTGAACGGGTTTTTTATTTACTGAGATCGGGAAGTGGTGCCCAATCTGTCCAAACCTTGTCCTCTGTCGATATTCCCAAAGCCAGATAATCTCCATTTTATTCATTGGACAGACTTTGCACAGATAATTCCCATCCCAGTTTTTACCCACTGCCCCCACGGTGATGACTGATGGCCTGATCTTCCATCATATTCCCTTCCCTCACTCCTCCCCCACACCGACTGGTTTGACAGAATTATTTCCTCACATTACCTGTTGAATCTGTACCATCCTTCAACAAGGAGTTTATCAGACTTCCATTGGCCATTTGTGCACTGAGTGTTGGAACAATCCGTGCTCCTCCAGGGCTGATCCAGGACGGTGTGATTTACACACGGATCACTGCGTGCAGAGTCTGTGGATGGAAGCAGGATGATGATCAATGTTGGTATCGTGTCCCCTGCCGTCTCCCAGTCTCTGATACATCCAGGCCCACTTTCCATTGATGACGGTGGGGGGAAGCGTGTGGCCAGAATGGGAAAAGTGGGAAGGTTGGGAGAGGAGGAGGTGGGTTGGCGGGGATGGAGTGGGGTGGACTTTCGGAGAGGTGGTATGACCAGGAGAATATCAAGGCGGCCAGGAAGGGTTGGGCTGGTTGGGACCGTGGATTTACGAAGGGGAAATCGTGCTTGATTAATCTACTGGAATTTTTTGGGGATGTAACTAGGAAAATTGACATGGGAGAGCCGGTGGATGTGGTGTACCTCGACTTTCAGAAAGCCTTCGACAAGGTCCCACATAGGAGATTGGTGGGCAAAATTAGAGCACATGGTATTGGAGGTAGGGTACTGACATGGATAGAAAGTTGGTTGACAGACAGAAAGCAAAGAGTGGGGATAAATGGGTCCCTTTCAGAATGGCAGGCAGTGACTAGTGGGGTACCGCAAGGCTCGGTGTTGGGACCCCAGCTATTTACAATATACATCAATGACTTGGATGAAGGGATTATAAGTACCATTAGCAAATTTGCCGATGATACAAAGCTAGGTGGCAGTGTGAACTGTGAGGAAGATGCTATGAGGTTGCAGGGTGACTTGGACAGGTTGTGTGAGTGGGCGGATGCTTGGCAGATGCAGTTTATTGTAGATAAGTGTGAGGTTATCCACTTTGGTGGTAAGAATAGGAAGGCAGATTATTATTTGAATGGTGTCAAGTTAGGAAAAGGGGACGTACAACGTGATCTGGGTGTCCTAGTGCATCAGTCAATGAAAGGAAGCATGCAGGCACAGCAGGCAGTGAAGAAAGCCAATGGAATGTTGGCCTTCATAACAAGAGGAGTTGAGTATAGGAGCAAAGAGGTCCTTCTGCAGTTGTACAGGGCCCTAGTGAGACCGCACCTGGAGTACTGTGTGCAGTTTTGGTCTCCAAATTTGAGGAAGGATATTCTTGCCATTGAGGGCGTGCAGCGTAGGTTTACTAGGTTAATTCCGGGAATGGCGGGACTGTCATATGTTGAAAGACTGGAGCGACTAGGCTTGTATACACTGGAATTTAGAAGGATGAGAGGGGATCTTATCGAAACGTATAAGATTATTAAAGGGTTGGACATGTTAGAGGCAGGAAACATGTTCCCAGTGTTGGGGGAGTCCAGAATCAGGGGCCACAGTTTAAGAATAAGGGGTAGGCCATTTAGAACAGAGATGAGGAAAAACTTTTTTAGTCAGAGAGTGGTGAATCTGTGGAATTCTCTGCCTCAGAGGGCAGTGGAAGCCAATTCTCTGAATACATTCAAGAGAGAGTTAGATAGAGCTCTTAAGGATAGCGGAATCAGGGGGTATGGGGAGAAGGCAGGAACGGGGTACTGATTGAGAATGATCAGCCATGATCACATTGAATGGCGGTGCTGGCTCGAAGGGCCGAATGGCCTACTCCTGCACCTGTTGTCTGTTGTTAGAGAACTGATATGTCCCGTGGAGAAGAGGAAACACCCCGTCCCAAGTGACAGTGTTTTCACTCACAATGAAAGGACCTGTCAGCCCAAGGAGCTGGGACAAATCAGGGCACAGGACAAGGCAGCTCAGATTGGTGCTCCATGGTCGAATGGTGGGGCAGGTTGTCATGAGCCAGGTTCTCCGCCTGAGACTTTCTGTTCAGCTTCAGTTGTCAACCTCGGACCAGGTGTGTGTATGTGGGGTGTGTGGTTCCATGTGAGGCCAGGGGAGGGGTGACCACGGTAGACTGGTACTTCACCAGGTGGGGGTGGGTAAGAAACAGTACCAGGGGTGGGGAGGGGTGGCCATGGTAGATGGGCATTTCACCAGGTGGGGGGTGTGGGTGACCATGGTAGATGGGTAGTTTCTCCAGGTGGGGGATGAGTGGCCATGGTAGATGGGCATTTCACCAGGTGGGGGGGGGGGGTGGGTGACCATGGTAGATGGGTAGTTTCTCCAGGTGGGGGGTGGGTTACCATGGTAAATGGACAGTTAGTTCAGCAGGTGGGGGGTGTGTGACCATGGTAGACAGGCATTTCAGCAGGTGGGAACTGGGTGACCATGGTAGACGGGCATTTCACCAGGTGGGGGGAGGGGTGGGTGGGCAATTGTACTGGGGGTTGGGAGGTGTGACCATGGCAAACGGGCAAGTTGGGGACAAGTGTACTTGATGCGGAGAGTGGACAGGAGTTATTGCGTGTGTTCCAGATGGAGCATGTGCATCGGATGGTAGACGGGTCACATGTCAGTGATAGGGAGGGGGATAGGGAGTGGGGGGGGGGGGGGGTGGGTCACGGTACATTCACAGGGTGGGGGACACATGTCAGTCCAAGGTGGTGAGGCTCAGGCACAGCATCGTGATCAGACTGGGGGAGAGGGAGATCTCAGTGATGTGAGAACTGTCATGGACTGGAATATTCAGCCCTGTTTGTGTGCTGATGATTCAGGACGTCCCAGAATTTCCCGCTCCCGGTTCGGTCCATACACACTCTGTACATCCCCATCAATACTTTATCAACATGGAGAACAACATACCTGCACAATACACTCTATTAGATGTGAGTGTCGGCTTCAGATAATACACAAAATAACTGTCACAGTTTTTAATCGTGATCTCCTGATGTTTGACGCAGGTGTCTGTTTTACCATTGTTGTTAATCCAGTTAAAACAGACTTCCCTTTTCACCTCCCCTTCTTGCTTCGTGGGATGGGAACCTGGAATGAGTTTATAAACATTGTAAAATGTACCCGGTCCCACAGTGGTGGGGAATGTGAATATGGAGCCAGTGTCACGCAGCGATCACAACCCATGGTCTGACCTGCCTCAGTCAGTGGTGAGCTGCTGCCATCACCCCCCCCCCCCCCCCCCCCACACACTCCCCACAGCAGCACCTGCTCCCTGAGACCCTGTGGGTCACTGGGCCCTTGAATGGACACACAGACCCACCCCTGACCTGCCTCAGCCTCAGGCTGATTGGCCATTAAACATCGCAAAGTCTTCCACACATATTTAGACATTAACATTGAAAATATACAAACACTATTAAAATAAAATCAGAATATTAAAATAAACATAATCAGGCTTTGCAGAAAGTAAATGTGATTCACTTAAAGCAGAGAAGTCTTGTTATAGCTGTGCAATGTTGATGAGACCATACCCTGGCCACACTCTCATCTCACCGCTGCCATCGGGAAGGTGCAGGAGCCTGAAAACTGTGACCTCCAGGTTCAAGAACAGCTTATCCCAGCAATTATCAGGCTCTTGAACACTTCCCAACACTAACCTCACCATCCATGATCTTCCATCGACTGTGTCTTTGGTTGCACTACAGACTTTGGTATTTGCTCTATTACAGTTACCAAGTGTTGCGTTTATTAATACATTGTATTTTTTATTATTCTATTTTATCTGTAGAGCTGTACAGATCTGGATCATCACTCTGACATTTGCTAAAGTAACAGAGTGCATCAGTTGTACATTCTTGTCCACCTACCATTTAACCAGCCGGGACTCCACGTAGAGCAGCGATGGAATGGAACTGCACTCTCGGGAATCTTCACGTTGTCATAACTGGAACAACAAGCAGAGAGTCAGACCCCGACTGAGGGAAAGATTAGCGACTGGGGTCTACACCATCGCACCGTCCAATATTGGTCCAGTGCCAGGAAACCCTTTTTTGCCCTCTCCAAAATCTCTCTTTCCTTCCTCCAGAATGTATGAGTTTCCTTTCCCTATACTCC
Organism: Rhinoraja longicauda; assembly: GCF_053455715.1. Taxonomy (NCBI): domain Eukaryota; kingdom Metazoa; phylum Chordata; class Chondrichthyes; order Rajiformes; family Arhynchobatidae; genus Rhinoraja; species Rhinoraja longicauda. The sequence continues at coordinate 985 of NC_135971.1, read as the reverse complement.
ACTCACTTCCCAAAATGGGGGTTGATACTATCAATCTAACGCCTTATTCCCTTTCAGTTACTTGATATATGACAGTAGGTTGCTATTCAGCCCATCACAATCATACTAGCCCTCAGGAAAGTGAGTCCTCAGCCCTCTGCCCCCTCTCCTAATTTCCCTGTAGCACTGCAACTTATTCCCTCTCACCTGCCCGTGAATACTCCATTGATTATTTTGCCACTTGCCTCCATGAGTGGGAGTTCACAGGACCAGTTCATCTACCAGCATATATTTGGGATGCGGGAACACCAGGGGGAAACCCACCCAGGGAAGACCATGCAAATCCACATAGAAAGCACCAGATGTCAGGATCGAACTGTGATCGTTGTAAATGCAAGCTCCAGCACTAACTCCGACACATTCTCACGTGCGATCAGTTTACCTGCTAAATCTGTACCACCCTTCCTTCAGATTTCCATCATTCATCCATCGGCCACTGCATCGAGTTTCAAGACAATCCGAGCTCCTCCAGGGCTGATCCAGGACGGTGTGGTTTATACACGGATCACCAGGCTTGGAGTCTGCAGCTGTGGGACATGTTGATGATCAGCGTTAAAGTAAGACTGAGCTAAGTTCACTCAAACCCCAGCCACATCCAACAACACAGGAGAACCAACAACCTCTGATTTAGAGCCAGTGATAAAAAGCAGCACAGAAACGAGTCCCACAACCACCATATCAGATTTGGTTTATGTTTGGTATTGTCACGTAATATTTCATTCCAGCCTTTTGGCCATCTGGACTAATCGCAAATGCCTACAATAGGTCCATATCCTTCTGTGTCTTGTCTGATCACATATCTGTGTAAATGAATCATAATTCCCATGATTGGTTCTGATTCTACCACCCTCTCTGGCTGCACATTCACCACTCTGTGTGGAAGAACCAAGCATTACAAGTTATTCCCTCCAGCCAGTATAAAGGTCAACCAAATGAACACATAAAT
>NC_135970.1:43423105-43431253 GCF_053455715.1 Rhinoraja longicauda | reverse complement strand
TTTTAATCAAAGCCAATTAATCTACAAACCTGGAGGAAACCGGAGCACCCGGAGAAAACCCACGTTGAAAATACCTACTCTGCACAAACAGCATCCGTAGTCAGGATCAGAGACGTAGTAGTCAGGGGCTTCTGGCGCTGTATGGCAGCAAATCCACCGCTGTGCCACGGCAATCAACTTTAGCAAGGTCCCACTACTTCAGAGTTGGCCTTGCTTAAGATCAAACTCCTGGGCCTGCCTTGGTGTTACCCATAATGATTTTAAAGCTAATAGAACAAAGGTCGCTGATCCCAAAGGGTCCCCACCATCACGCCAGTCACTTGCTCTTCCCAGTTTACTAAGAGTAGGTGAGGCTTTACCCTCTCCTGTGTCGGGCCCTCTGCATATTGGCAAAGGAAACTTTCCTAAACACCTTTGACAAATCGTGCCGCCTAAGCCCTTAGCACTAGGATAGCCAGTCTATATTGGGAACATTACAACCCCCCACCTTGACAACCCTATTAGACTTGCAGCTGCCCGCATACTTGTTCTTCTAATTCCCGCCGACTATTTGGGGCCTACAGTATACTCCCAACAAGGCAAACATCCTCTTTCTATTTCTCAGCTCCACCCGTATAGTTTATCTGGACAAACCACCAGCAATGTCATCTCAGACCATTACCGTGATGTTCTCCACTATGAAATGTCCACTATCAGTAAGACAACTCCCCCTTCTCCTTCACCTCCACCTCCATCTCACCTGCACCCTGGAACATTACATTGCCAGTCGTGGTCCTCCCATAGCCAGGTTTCCGCAAGGGCTCTAAGGTCCCAGTACCTATCCACGTCCTGGGTTTATCCGCCTTTCCCTGCGGAGCGCGGGGTCTGGTGGGGAATGTTGCCGACTGGCCCGCTTGACTGACCCACACTGACTGGCCCACACTGACTGGCTCGCTCCACACCGACTAGCCCGCTCCACACTGCAGGAGTCTGTGCTGAGGGGGGGGGGAGGTGTGGTGGAAACGCCCCTCAAACGAGGGAAGGGATATTTCTCCAGGGGGCACATGAGCCGCAAGGGTGGGGGGTACAATGATATTTCTGTCAACACTACGATACGACGCTAATGAATGATGTAAAGCCTCTGAGAATGTCGGAACTATTTTTGCAGTTCTTTCTTGCATATATTTTAAATTCTGAATACAGTTTCTTTTTTTTTAAATTAAAAAATTGAAATAAATGCAAGTTAATCCGAGAGCCCTTCCTCGCTCCCTGCTGAGCTTGCACCTATTCTGTCTGCGGAACGTGCTTTCATTCACCCAGCCTCTTACCTCCCACACCCCTGCTTTGGACTCCTTCCCCTGCCCATCTGGTTTATAGGATCCCCCATGGCAGCAGCAAACACGCCTGCCCCTTTACGGTTCCCCTCCAGCTCAGGTGCAACCCGTCCCTGTTGTACAGGTCACCTCTGCCCCAGATAACATGCCAATAGTCCAAACATATGAACCCCTGCCCCCTACACCAGCCACACATTCACCTGTCGTTTCCATCTCCCCTTTAAACACCCACTAAGGAGCAGTCACTCCATAATCATCTTGTTAATCGTGTGGTCGTGATAAGTGTGTGGCCTTTTTAATAGTCGTGCTCCTCTGGCCCTCCTTTCAGCAACTCCAACTGAAGCTCGCAGATGCGGCCTGACCTGTTGAGTTCCTCCAGCACCTGCAGTATCCTTCATAACCAGCTATGAGCAATCTGGGCCCTGCTTTAACCCACCCCCAGCCTGTCCAAAGATGATCACGCCTTCCTGAATCCAGTCTGTGTCCACAATTGAACAAGCTGTACGTCACCACACAGCTTAACCACAGCTCGCTCCTTTTCCTGTTTCCACACTTTATATCACAGCTGCACACTCCTTTACTAGTATTGGTCACGTGTGCCGACATATCCTGTCAAATCATACTCTACACAAGTACAGCAGTGTAGGAAGGAACTGCAGATGCTAGTTTACACCAAAGATAGACACAAAATGCTGGAGTAACTCAGCGGGACAAGCAGCATCTCTGGAGAGAAGGATGATGTTTTGGGTCTGAAGGGTCTCGACCCGTTCCTTCTCTCTAGGGATGCTGCCTGTCCCACTGAGTTACGCCAGTATTTTGTGTCTATCACAAGTACAACAGGTTGTAGAAAGAGGAAAATACCAGAGAGCAGAATATAGTGTTGCAATGTTCCAGTTACAGAGAAAGTGCAGATTTAAAAAGTGCAAGGTCCGCAATGAGGTAGCCTGGAAGATCAGGACTAAAGCCCTAGCTCATGGGAGGACTGTTCAGTAGTCTGATAATAGGGAGGAAGAAGCCGTTCTAGTCTCTGGTGTAACATGGTTTCAAGATTTTGTACCTTAGTTTAGCTCAGTTTAGAGATACAGTGTGTAAACAGGCCCTTCAGCCCACCGAGTCTGTGCCGACCAGCAATCCCCTCACACTAACGCTACACTAAGTTACAACTTACAATTATATCAAGCCAATTAACCTATAAACCTGTACGTCTTTGGAGTATGGGAGGATACCGGAGAAAACCCACGCAGTCACAGGGAGAAGGTACAAACTCCGTACAGTCACAGGGAGAAGGTAGAAGGGAGAAGGTACAAAAACCTGGTGATATAAGGTGGCAACTCTACCACTGTGCTGCCTTGCCTCCAGCATCTGTGCTGGAGGAACTCGAGAGAGAAAAGAGGAAATCTAAAGGGGTGATAATGTTGGCTGCTTCCTGAGGCAGCGTAAAGTGTAGAAGGAGTTAACGGGTGGGGGAAGGGCGGCTGTTCTGTGTGCAGTCCACAGTTCGAACAAGTTAAATTATAAACAAAGCTGGACTGTTTCCTATAAACAGCAACTGAATGCTATAAACTGCACGACAATCAGATGATGTGTGTGTGAAGGATCAGCAAGTTTACGGTAACCTCAGGTTAACAATCCAAAATAAGACAGGATGAAGTATTAAGTCACCCCAAGGAGAAACAACATGAAGGCAGAGCAGAAGACGTAGGCTGTCATTAATTATCCGAGCTGCTTATTTCAAGTTAATTTAGTTAATTAGAATATGGAACATAGAACAAACAGTACAGCACTTCAGCTCACGATGTTGAACACAATGCTCCATTAAACTAATCTCCATTACCAGCATGTGATCCATATCCCACCATTCCTTGCATATCTATGTGCCTATCCAAAAGTTTCTTCAACACAACTATCGTATCTGCTTCCATCACCACCACTGCCAGCACATCTTTAAACTTTCCCCCCTTCATCCTAGCACTCTGGTCTTTCACTGTCCACCCCATCTATGCCCCTCATCATTTTATTTACTTATATCAGGTCTCCCCTCAACCTTCAAACAAACAATCCAAATTTGTCCAATCGCCCCTTGTCACCAGTACTCCCTCGTTCAGGCAATGTCTCTACTACTGCACCCTCTCCACAGCCTTGTATCGTTCGTGTAATGGGGTGACCAGAACTGCAAACAATATTCCAAATGCAGCGTAACCAAACATTTATAAAACTGCAACATAGCATCCTGTCTCTTATACTCAATGCTCTGACCAATGAATGTAAGCATACCATACGCCTTCTTTATTATTTTAAAGAATATAGAACAGTACATCACAGGAACAGGCCCTTTGGCCCATTATGTTTAAAGGATAAGGGATCCTAAGGGATAGGAGTAGAATTAGGCCACTCATCCCATCAAGTCTACTCCGCCATTCAATCATGGCTAATCTATCTCTCCCTCCTAACCCCATTCTCCTGCCTTCTCCCCATAACCTCTGACACCCGTACTAATCAAAGAATTTATCTATCTCTGCCTTAAAAATATTCACTAAGGCCTCCACACCCTTCTGTGGCAAAGAATTCTACAGATTCACCACCCTCTGACTAAAAAAAATCTCCTCATCTCCTTCCTAAAATAATGTCCTTTAATTCTGAGGCTATGACCTCTAGTCGTGGACTCTCCCACTAGTGGAAACATCCTCTCCACATCCACTCTATCCACGCCTTTCACTATTCTGTATGTTTTAATGAGCCCCCTAAACTCCAGCCACTACAGGCCCAGTGCCAACGAACACATATCATTGGTTAACCTATTCATTCCTGGGATCATTCTTGGAAACCTCCTCTGGACCCTCTCCAGAGTCAGCACAGCCAGTTGAAGACAGAAGCAGGGGAATTTATTACGGGGAACAAGAAAATGGCAGACGAGTTGAACCGGTACTTTGGATCTGTCTTCACTAAGGAAGATACAAACAATCTCCCAGATGTTCTAGTGGCAAGAGATCCCAGGGTGACGGAGGAACTGAAGGAAATCCACATTAGGCAGGAAATGGTGTTGGGTAGACTGATGGGACTGAATAATAATAATAATAATAATTCATTTATTTTATATAGCGCCTTATCGCATGCTCAAAGCGCTTTACAAAAACAATTAACATAGAAACAAACAGACAAACTATCCTGACGGAAAAGCGGCGAATACACAACGCCAGCGTCCTCTCACGTCAGGGTCCGGCAGTAGACATCAAAAAGCACAAGACACACAGATATAATTTTTTACACAAAACAGCCATCACAGTGATTGCTCTAGGCATACCCTCACTGTGATGGAAGGCAAAGTCTTATCTCCTCCTCATTCTTCTCCCGTGGTGCCACGAGGTGATCGAGGCTCCCAACTTTTTGAAGCCCCCACCGGGCGATGGAAAGTCCCAGGGCCGAGCCGAGCCGAGCAGGCCGATGAAAGTCCTGAGCCCCCACCGGGCGATGGAAAGTGCTGCGGCCGAGCCACGCAGGGCGATGAAGGGCCTGCGAGCGGGTCGATCGTACCTCGCGCTTCGGGGCGGTCGAAGCTGCTACGGCTGGAGCTCCCAAAAACCGGTCACCAGCCAGGGACCTGCGAACTCCCGATGTTGCGGTCTGCAGGGCCCACGGCCGAAGCCTCCGAGATGGTAAGTCCAGGCCCTGCGACCGGAGTCTTTGAGGTCGATCCCAGCTGGAGGCCGCCGACTCCACGATGTTAGGCCGTAGCGCGAACGGAGATACGACACGGTAAAGGTCGCATCTCCGTTGAGGAGGAGATTTGAAAAAAGGTTACCCCCAACCCCCCCACCACCCCCCCCCCCCCACATACACAGAGTTAAAAATATAACAAAACGTACATTTAACGACGACAATGACAAAAAAACAACAAAAAAACAGAGAGACTGCCGGTGAGCCGCAGCTGCAGAACACAGCCACGCCCCCTATGTTGATAAATAGGGGGCTGATAACTGAAGGCTGATAAATCCCCAGGGCCTGATGGTCTGCATCCCAGAGTACTTAATGAGGTGGCGCTAGAAATTGTGGACGCATTGGTGATCATTTTCCAATGTTCTATAGATTCAGGATCAGTTCCTGTGGATTGGAGGGTAGCTAATGTTGTCCCACTTTTTAAGAAAGGAGGGAGAGAGAAAACGGGAAATTATAGACCAGTTAGCCTGACATCAGTGGTTGGGAAGATGCTGGAGTCAATTTATAAAAGATGAAATTGCAGAGCATTTGGATAGCAGTAACAGGATCATTCCGAGTCACCACGGATTTACGAAGGGGAAATCATGCTTGACTAATCTTCTGAAATTCTTTGAGGATGTAACTAGGAAAATTGACAGGGGAGAGCCGGTGGATGTGGTGTACCTTGGCTTTCAGAAAGCCTTCGACAAGGTTCCACATAGGAGATTAGTGGGCAAAATTAGAGCACATGGAGGTAGGGTACTGACATGGATAGAAAATTGGTTGACAGACGGAAAGTAAAGAGTGGGGATAAATGGGTCCCTTTCAGAATGGCAGGCAGTAACTAGTGGGGTACCGCAAGGCTCGGTGCTGGGACCGCAGATATTTACAATATACATTAATGACTTGGATGAAGGAATTAAAAGTACCATTAGCAAATTTGCAGATGATACAAAGCTGGGTGGTAGTGTGAACTGTGAGGAAGATGCTATGAGGTTGCAGGGTGACTTGGACAGGTTGTGTGAGTGAGCGGATGCATGGCAGATGCAGTTTAATGTGGATAAGTGTGAGGTTATCCACTTTGGTGGTAAGAATAGGAAGGCAGAGTATTATCTGAATGGTGTCAAGTTAGGAAAAGGGGACGTACAACGTGATCTGGGTGTCCTAGTGCATCAGTCACTGAAAGGAAACATGCAGGTACAGCAGGCAGTGAAGAAAGCCAATGGAATGTTGGCCTTCATAACAAGGGGAGTTGAGTATAGGAGCAAAGAGGTCCTTCTGCAGTTGTACAGGGTCCTAGTGAGACCGCACCTGGAGTACTGTGTGCAGTTTTGGTCTCCAAATTTGAGGAAGGATATTCTTGCTATTGAGGGCGTGCAGCGTAGGTTCACTAGGTTAATTCCCGGAATGGCGGGACTGTCATATGTTGAAAGACTGGAGCGACTAGGCTTGTATACACTGGAATTTAGAAGGATGAGAGGGGATCTTATCGAAACGTATAAGATTATTAAGGGGTTGGACACGTTAGAGGTAGGAAACATGTTCCCAATGTTGGAGGAGTCCAGAACAAGAGGCACAGTTTAAGAATAAGGGGTGGGCCATTTAGAACTGAGATGAGGAAAAACCTTTTCAGTCAGAGAGTTGTGAATCTGTGGAATTCTCTGCCTCAGAAGGCAGTGGAGGCCAATTCTCTGAATGCATTCAAGAGAGAGCTAGATAGAGCTCTTAAAGATAGTGGAGTCAGGGGGTATGGGGAGAAGGCAGGGACGGGGTACTGATTGAGAATGATCAGCCATGATCACATTGAATGGCGGTGCTGGCTCGAAGGGCCGAATGGCCTCCTCCTGCACCTATTGTCTATTGACCCAATTATCCCCACTGCTTTCTGTCTGCCAACCAATTTTCTATCGGTTGGCTGAAGGGCTCGTTTCCATGCTACATCTTTAAACTAAACTAAACCAGGAGAACATGCAAACTCCACAAAGACAGCATCCAAGGTCAGGATGGACCACGGGACACTGGTGCTGTCAGGCCATGGTTCTGCCAGCTGTACCTCTGCACTGTCCCACCAAAGGCACTTTGTTTTTTTACTTGAGACTGACTGCCTTTGAAGGTATTAGCTGTCAGGGGAATTGGACAAAGCTAAGCTGGGTTGTTTCCTTTGCAGCAGATACTGTGGGTCGAAGGGCCCGTCCCGTCCTGTGCTGGAACTGGTGTTCATACAACAAGGTTTCTCTCTGCACCAATGTTCACTGTTTTCCACACTTTCAGCTTCCATGTTTCTGTGCACACTCTCGCATTTCTCAGCTGCGGACCCCCCCCCCCTCGACCTCCCTCCCCCCCCCCCTCGACCTCCCCCTCCGTCCGCCCACCACCCGCAGCCTGACCTCTCGCTCCAAATCACTGCTGTACTTTAAACAACAGGACCTGTGCAAACCGTTCAGGAACTTTTAGAAATCACAAAGTTAACCATCAACTGCACAGAAGGCGCCGCCACTTCAAAACTTCCTGAAACAAGTCTTTTGGGAAAGTTTGTTCCTTAATTACAAACTTCAGAATGAGCAGAGTAACAATTTGGGAGCAGCAGAACCCAGGGGGGAGGGGGGAGAGGGGAGGAGGGGGGGAGAGGAGGGGGAGGAGGGGGAGGGGAGGGGAGGAGGGGGAGGGGAGGAGGGGGGGGAGAGAGGGAGGCACAAGACCGACTCACCCTCTTCAACCAAGTGAGATGCCTGTAAATATCGACCTCGCCATCCATACTACACAATAGCCATCATCCCAGGGAGGCAGAGAAAGGAGGAAAGAGAGAGAGAAAGGAGGAAAGAGAGAGAGGGAGAGAGGGAGAGAGAGGGGGAGGGGGGGAGAGAGAGAGAGAGAGAGAGAGAGAGAGAGAGAGAGAGGAGAGGGAGAGGGAGGGAGAGAGAGAGAGGGAGGAGAGAGAGTGAGGGAGGGAGAGCGAGGAGAGGAGGAGAGAGAGGGAGGGAGGGAGAGGAGGGAGGGAGAGAGAGGGAGAGAGAGGGAGGGAGAGGGAGGGAGGAGAGAGGGAGGGTGAGGGAGGGATTAGAGAGAGGGAGAGAGGGAGAGCTATAGAGAGCTAGATTTCAGTGCAGTTGTAACTGCTGAGCAGACGCTGTGTGTTGACTGA
>NC_135970.1:43404605-43422605 GCF_053455715.1 Rhinoraja longicauda | reverse complement strand
GTAGGACCTCAAAGGTAATAATCTCTGGATTACTACCTGTGCCATGTGCTAGTCAGAATAGGAATAGGAGGATATTTCAGATGAATACGTGGCTTGAAAAATGGTGCAAGGGGGAGGGATTCAAATTTTTAGGACATTGGAACCAGTTCTGGGAGAGGTGGGACCAGTACAAACAGGACGGTCTGCACCTGAGCTGGAATGGAACCAATGTCCTAGGGGGAGTGTTTGCTAGTGCTGTCGGGGAGGATTTAAACTAATGTGGCAGGGGGATGGGAGCAGAGAGAGAGAGGGGTGTAAAATGAGGGTAGAAGCAACAGGTAGCAAGGTGAAAAGTAAAAGTGGTAGGCAGACAAATCCAGGGCAAAAATAAAAAAGGGACACTTTTCAACATAATTGTATAAGGGGTAAGAGAGTTGTAAAAACAAGCCTGAAGGCTTTGTGTCTCAATGCAAGGAGTATACGTATTAAGATGGATGAATTAAATGTGGAGATAGTTATTAATGATTATGATATAGTTGGGATTACGGAGACATGGCTCCAGGGTGACCAAGGCTGGGAGCTCAACATCTAGGGATATTCTATATTCAGGCTGGATAGACAGAAAGGAAAAGGAGGTGGGGTAGCGTTGCTGGTTAGAGAGGAGATTAAAGCAGTGGAAAGGAAGGACATTAGCTTGGAGGAAGTGGAATCGATATGGGTAGAGCTACGAAACACTAAGGGGTAGAAAACGCTAGTGGGAGTTGTGTACAGGCCACCTGACAGCAGTAGTGAGGTTGGGGATGGCATCAAGCAGGAAATTAGAAATGCGTGCACTAAATGTGCAGCAGTTATAATGGGTGACTTCAATCTACATATAGATTGGGTGAACCAAACTGGCAGGGGTGCTGAGGAAGAGGATTTCTTGGAATGTTTGAGAGATGGTTTTCTAAACCAACATGTCGAGGAACCAACGAGAGAACAGGCCATTCTAGACTGGGTATTGAGTAATGAGGAAGGGTTAGTTAGCAGTCTTGTTGTGCGAGGCCCCTTGGGCAAGAGTGATCATAATATGGTAGAGTTCTTCATTACGATGGAGAGTGACAAAGTCAATACAGAAACAAGTGTTCTGAACTTAAAGAAAGGTAACTTTGAGGGTATGAGACGTGAATTGTCCAAGATAGACTGGCGATTGATGCTGAAAGGGTTGACGGTGGACATGCAATGGAAGGCATTTAAAGGTCGCATGGATGAACTACAACAAGTGTTCATCCCAGTTTGGCAAAAGAACAAACCAGGAAAGGTAGTGCATCCGTGGCTAACAAGGGAAATCAAGGATAGTATTAAAACAAAAGATGAAGCATACAGATTAGCCAGAAAAAGTAGCATACCAGAGGACTGGGAGAAATTCAGAGCCCAGCAGAGGAGGACAAAGGGCTTAATTAGGAAAGGGAAAATAGATTATGAGGGAAAACTGGCAAGGAACATAAAAACTGACTGCAAAAGCTTTTATAGATATGTCAAGAGAAAAAGATTAGTTAAGACAAATGTAGGTCCCTTGCAGTCGGAAACAGGTGAATTGATCATAGGGAACAAGGAGATGGCAGACCAATTGAACAAATACTTTGGTTCTGTCTTCACTAAGGAAGACATAAACCGTCTGCCGGAAATAGCGGGGGACCGGTTGTCAAAGGAGTTGGAGGAACTGAGGGAAATCCAGGTTAGTCGGGAAGTGGTGTTAGGTAAATTAAATGGATTAAAGGCAGATAAATCCCCAGGGTCAGATAGGCTGCATCCCAGAGTGCTTAAGGAAGTAGCCTCAGAAATAGTGGATGCGTTAGTGATAATTTTTCAAAACTCTTTAGATTCTGGAGTAGTTCCTGAGGACTGGAGGGTAGCTAATGTGACCCCACTTTTTAAAAAGGGAGGGAGAGAGAAAACGGGGAATTATAGACCAGTTAGCCTAACATCGGTAGTGGGGAAAATGCTAGAGTCAGTTATTAAAGATGTGATAGTATCACATTTGGAAAGTGGTGAAATCATCGGACAAAGTCAGCATGGATTTACCAAAGGCAAATCATGTCTGACGAATCTTATAGAATTTTTCGAGGATGTAACTAGTAGAGTGGATAGGGGAGAACCAGTCGATGTGGTATATCTGGACTTTCAGAAGGCCTTCGACAAGGTCCCACATAGGAGATTGGTGTACAAACTTAAAGCACACGGTATTGAGGGTTCAGTGTTGAGGTGGATAGAAAATTGGTTGGCGGACAGGAAGCAAAGAGTAGGAATAAACGGGTCCTTTTGGGAATGGCAGGCAGTGACAAGTGGGGTACTGCAAGGCTCAGTGCTGGGACCCCAGTTATTTACAGTGTATATTAATGATTTGGACGAGGGAATTGAATGCAACATCTCTAAGTTTGCGGATGACACGAAGCTGGGTGGCAGTGTTAGCTGCGAGGAGGATGCTAGGAGGCTGCAGAGTGACTTGGATAGATTAGGCGAGTGGGCAAATGCATGGCAGAAGCAATATAATGTGGATAAATGTGAGGTTATCCACTTTGGCGGCAAGAACAGGAAAGCAGAGTATTACCTGAATGGTGACCGATTGGGAGAAGGGGAGATGCAACGTGACCTGGGTGTCATGGTGCACCAGTCATTGAAAGCAAGCATGCAGGTGCAGCAGGCAGTGAAGAAAGCGAATGGTATGTTGGCATTCATAGCAAGAGGATTTGAGTTTAGGAGCAGGGAGGTTCTGCTGCAGTTGTACAGGGCCTTGGTGAGACCGCACCTGGAGTATTGTGTGCAGTTTTGGTCTCCTAACCTGAGGAAAGACGTTCTTGCCTTAGAGGGAGTACAGAGAAGGTTCACCAGATTGATCCCTAGGATGGCGGGACTTTCATATGAGGAAAGACTGGATAGACTGGGCTTGTACTCGCTGGAATTTAGAAGACTGAGGGGGGATCTTATAGAAACATATAAAATTCTTAAGGGGTTGGAGAGGCTAGATGCGGGAAGATTGTTCCCGATGTTGGGGGAGTCCAGAACCGGGGGTCACAGCTTAAGGATAAGGGGGAAGTCTTTTAGGACCGAGATGAGAAAACATTTCTTCACACAGAGAGTGGTGAGTCTGTGGAATTCTCTGCCACAGAAGGTAGTTGAGGCCAGTTCATTGGCTATATTTAAGAGGGAGTTAGATGTGGCCCTTTTTGCTAAAGGGATCAGGGGGTATGGAGAGAAGGCAGGTACAGGCTACTGAACTGGATGATCAGCCATGATCATATTGAATGGCGGTGCAGGCTCGAAGGGCCGAATGGCCTATTTTCTATGTTTCTATAAGTTCTGCCAGCACTGTTTATTCGTTCCACGGCATGGCTCCAAGCCCAGAATAAATCCCTGTTAGAATGAAGGCCAAGACAATGAGGAAATGGGGAGCCTATTGAAGGCAAGTGGATTTGGACAAGGGTAATGATCTCATGGGCCAGACCAAAGTGGCCGTTCCCCAGCCAAGACCTCAGATTGGACACGTCTTCAGGTCACCGTTTCCTCCAGCACAGTACACACCACACAAACCCCAGAGACACAAGGCAGGGCCACCCAGTAAAGGGCTGACAGGAGAAGGTGGTCACTGGTATCATGCTGGGGGAGGGGAACCCACCACATGTTGTGTCTCATGTTGTATCTCATGTTGTGTCTCATGTTGTGTCTCGTGTCGTGTTGTGTCTTGTGTTGTATCTCGTGTTGTGTCTTCTGTTGTGTCTCAACACCAGACACAGCACACCAGACACAGCACACCAGACACAGCACACCAGACACAGCACACCAGACACAGCACACCAGACACAGCACACCAGACACAGCACACCAGACACAGCACACCAGACACAGCACACCAGACACAGCACACGAGACACCACATGAGATCCCCCGGTTACTCAGCACATCAACTCCCCCTCCCATTCTGATCTTTCTGTCCTGGGCCTCCTTTATAGTCAGAGTGAGGCCCAGCTCAAATTGGAGGAACAGCACCTCATATTTCGCTTGGGTAGCTTACACCCCAGGGGTATGAACATTGACTTCTCTAACTTCAAATAGCCCTTGCTTTCCCTCTCTCCATCCCCTTCCCCTTCCCCTTCCCAGTTCTCCCACCAGTCTTATTGTCTCCGACTACATTTTATCTCTGTACCACCCATTCCCCTGACAGCAGTCTGAAGAAGGGTCTTGACCCAAAACGTCACCCATTCCTTCTGTCCAGAGATGCTGCCTGTGAGTTACTTCAGCATTTTGTGCCTACCTTTGATTTAAACCAGCATCTGCAGTTCTTTCCTACAGATTTGACTGCGTGTTACACAGTATATGTGCCTATGTGCGAGTGTGTGCATGTGTGTGTCTGTGTGCATGTGCGTTTGCGTGTGTTTGTGCGTGTCTGTGCGTGGGTGTGCATGTGTATGCGTGTGTGTGTGTCTGTGTGTGTCTGTGTGCATGTGCGTTTGCGTGTGTTTGTGCGTGTCTGTGCGTGGGTGTGCATGTGTATGCGTGCATGTGTGTGTGTGTGTCTGTGTGTGGATGAGCTCTCCTCAGTGCACCCGTGTGCATCGGCTGGGGTTGGTGATGTGGTGATGCAATGGAAAAAAACAATCCAACTTTTGAAATCTTGTTTATTCCATTAATTATGCACTGTTACATCTTATAATATCTTTGCTACATCTTCAAAGTATGAGGGAAAATTAAAATAGATTGAAAAATATACAATATAATCGACCAAACCTAATTTTTATAGACAAGCATGCTAGTGTAAAACTCCGTCTTCCCCCAACACCAACTACGTGGCATCTTCCAAACAATACCCAGGTAAGCTAACGCATGAAACATATCAGATGCAGTCCCCCAGAATCAATTTATGTGGTATTTTAAAGTGAGTAACTTAGTGTCATAGATTATACAGCACAGAAACAGGCCCTTCGGCCCAATGTGTCCATGGCGAACCTATGCTAATCCCACTTGCCCGTGTTTTGTCCCATATCCTTCTTAACCTTTCCTATCCATGTACTTGTCCAAAATGCCTTTTAAATGTTGTTTTGTATTTGCCACAACCACTTCTTCTGGTAGCTTGTTCCATATACCAATCACCCTCTGCATGAAAGAAACTGCCCCTTGGGTTCCTATTGCCTCAGAGGGCTGAGGAGGCCAAGTCAGTGGATATTTTTAAGGCAGAGATTGACAAATTCTTGATTAGAACGGGTGTCAAGGGTTATGGGGTGAAGGCAGGAGAATGGGATTAGGAGGCAGAGATCAGCCATGATTGAATGGCAAAGTAGCGGCACAGTGGCGGCACGGTGGCGCAGCGGTAGAGTTGCTGCCTTACAGCGAATGCAGCGCCGGAGACTTAGGTTCGATCCTGACTACGGGCGCCGTCTGTATGGAGTTTGTACGTTCTCCCCATGACCTGCGTGTTTTTTTTCCGAGATCTTCGGTTTCCTCCCACACTCCAAAGACGTACAGGTATGTAGGTTAATTGACTGGGTAATATGTAAAAAATTGTCCCTAGTGTGTAGGATAGTGCTAATGTGCGGGGATCGCTGGGCGGCACGGACTCGGTGGGCCGAAGGGCCTGTTTCCGCGCTGCATCTCTAAATCTAAATCTAAAAATCTAAAGTAGACTCGATGGGCCGAATGACCGAATTCTACTCCTATAATTGGTGAACTTGTTCCCATAAATCTTTCGCATCTCACCTTAAACCTATGTCCTCTAATTCTTGATTCCCCTACTCTGGGAAAAAGACTATGTGCTTCTGCCCTATCTATTCCCCACATGATGTTATACATCTCCATAACATAACCCTTAACATCCTGCACCTCAATGGAATAAAGTCCCAACATGCCCAACCTCCCCCTAAAGCTCAGGCCCTCAGGTCCTGGCAACATTATCGTAAATCTTCCCTGCGCTCTCTCCAGCCTAACGGCATCCTTCCTACAGCAAGGTGACTTGAGTTGAACACAATATTCCAAGTGTGGCCTCCCCTACGTCTTGTGCAACTGAACATCTGCCCTATTCTTGCCTCTTTTAATTTTATATACCACCATTATTCCTCCCCTCAGCAGTTTCTGCTCCCTGTCAGATAGTAACTATGAGTGGGGATAAACACAAATGCTAGAGCAATTCAGCAGGTCGGGCAGCATCTCTGGAGAAAAGGAATGGGTGACGTTCAGGTCGAGACCCTTCACACTGAGAGTCAGTGACTTCATTAAACTCTGATGCTGCCGAAGCCACTTAGTTACTGCAGCATTTTGTGTCTATCTTTGGTGTAAACCACCATCTGCAGTTCTTACTTACACAAAAGGACTGGGGTTGAGGTGAGGGGAAGAGAAAATGATAATTGCTTCTGTATCTCTTTGGTATTGTTTGCTGATTGATGCATTTACTGAAAAACCAAAGCATCTTAATGGGAGGCTTGCACTGTTGAGGGGGTAGGCTGAGGTAAAATTTGGTAAAGGTATTGAAAATTACAGATTGAGCAAACACAAATAAACTGTCTGCAGTAAGTAGGATGGTTGAGAGACCACAGGTCTGAAGTAATCTGCCTAAAGTCTGAAAAAAACCTGCGGAAAATATCATAATGCCATTATGTGAAAGAGTGATAGAAGCATGCAGAAATACAACAGGAAAACAGGTTTTTTAGTGCACTGTCCATGCTAACCATCGCCATCCATTTACACAAATTCTACGTTAATCTATTCCAGTTTTATTGTCTCCAAGCGGTTTAATTTAGGTGTAAGAAGAAACCTAGATGCTGGTTTAAACCGAAGATCGACACAAAAAGCTGGATAACTCAGTGGGCCAGGCAGCATCTCTGGAGAGAAGGAATGGGTGACATTTCGGGTCTTGACCCTTCATCAGACTGAAAGGTCAGAAGAAGGGTCTTTACCCGAAACATCACCCATTCCTCTCTCCAGAGATGCTGCCTGTCCCGCTGAGTTACTCCAGCATTTTGTGTCTATCTTTGGTTTAATTTAGGTCATTGTCACGTGTAACGAGGTACAGTGAAAAGCTTTTGTTACTCTCATCAATTCTCTCCAGATTCTACCATTCACCAACATAAACTTTGGGCAATTTACAGCAGCTTAGTAACCTACCAACCAGCACATCATTGGGATGTGGGGGGGAACCGGAGCGCCTGGTGGAAACCCACGACATCGCAAGGAGAACGTGCAAACTCCACACAGCCAACTCCCAAAGTCAGGATTGAATCTGGGTCTATGGCTCCGTGAGGCAGCGCTTCTACCAGCTGTGTTACTGTGCCGCCCAAAGACTTATGATTTGGAATTTGTTACCTGACAGAATTTTTAGAGTCGTACAGCATAGATTCAGGCCATTCAGCCCAGCATGGTCATGCTGACCCCTTTGCCCATCACATTTGCCCGCATTTGCCACATCCTTCTACACCTTCTTATTTAACATGACATTTATGCCTTGGGAAGATTTAGAGGGCAATGGGCCAAATGGCAGCAAATGGGACTAACTTAGAAGGGACTTTGTGTTTGGAATAGATGAGTTAAGCTGAAGGACTGTTTTACTTGCGTTTGATTCCATGACCCTTCAAAAGATAAATGGATGAATAATAATTTCCAGAATATAGGGAAAGAGTAATGGTGTAGTTCAACTGGATTGCTTCTTGAGAGGGCCAACATGGATTCAATGGGCCAAGTGGTCTCTATGTTGGCTGGATTGCTTTATGATTCCATAGCTCATAGCCCTGATGAAGGGAAATTGCTTCTGTGGACTCGGTCTGTTGGAGGACCACTGGTAGATGAGAAGGGAAGTAGCAGGTTTAGGAAGAATCACCTTCAAGTGACGAAGGCATGGCTTATAGACAATAGACAATAGACAATAGGTGCAGGAGTCGGCAATTTGGCCCTTCGAGCCAGCACCGCCATTCAATGTGATCATGGCTGATCATTCTTGCTGATCTGCCTTGCGTTAGATCTCAACAACTTAGCCTCATCGAGGGTCACTGAGTGAATTTGACACAGATTGGCTTTGAGTCCTCGGACAGACCATCCTTCTGAAGGATCAGCTCCAGCATCTTTCCTGGAGTGACGAAGGTCTTGGTCTTCTCCATGCACTCCAGCAGGAAGGTGTCGTCCAGCTCCCTGCCATCCCCCGAGCGAGTGTGGAAGTCATTGCTGAGGATCCCGCAGATGGCCTTGGGGTCTCCCTTGCACCCAAAGAAGAGGAAGAGTCCGTAACAATCTCTGCCAATGGAGGAGCAGAAATTTGCAATCTTCTCGTGGCTGGTTTTGTTGATGGACACGGCCCTGGCCAGTTTCATGGATTCAGAGACCTTGAACCTCTTCTCCTCCACCTCCTCTCGCTCCCTCTCCATGTGGATAACCTGCACTGCAATCTGCAGTTTGGGGTTCTTGGAGGGGGTGTCGTGCACGGCCCAAACCCAATCTGCCCCCATCAGCACCGCTTGTTCCTCGGTCATCCTCGTACAACTGATGGCTTCCGTCACTTTGCACTGGATGCTCCGGTTAATGTAGGTCATCAAGAAAATATCAGACAGCATGGAGTTACGTATCTTCAGCTTGCACTCTGGGTCCTCAAAGCCAATGTATTCTTTGACTCTTTGGGATGCAACGATGACGCACTGGTTGAATTGTTGAACAAAGGAAAACTTCTCCGGTATTTTCAGGAATTCCTTTAGGATATTCGAGTTCATATTTGGCAGTGCCTTAATCCCTTTGGACATTACAGTGGTTTCCCTGTAAAATATAAACACATTCACCATTGGGCAATGTTATGGACAATAGGTGCAGGAGGAGGCCATTCGGCCCTTCGAGCCAGCACCACCATTCAATGTGATCATGGCTGATCAATCACAATCAGTACCCAGTTCCTGCCGTCTCCCCATACCCCCTGACTCCGCTATCCTTAAGAGCTCTATCTAGCTATCTCTTGAAAGCATTCAGAGAACTGACCTCCACTGCCTTCTGAGTTAGAGAATTCCACAGATTTACAACTCTCTGACTGAAAATGTTTTTTCTCATCTGTTCTAAATGGCCTACCCCTTATTCTTAAACTGTGGCCGCTGGTTCTGTACTCCCCCAACATTGGGAACATGTTTCTTGCCTCTAACGTTTCCAACCCCTTAATAATCTTGTATGTTTCAATAAGATCACCTCTCATCCTTCTAAATTCCAGTGTATACAAGCCTAGTCGCTCCAGTCTTTCAACATACGACAATCCCGCCATTCCGGGAATTAACCTAGTAAACCTACGCTGCACGCCCTCAATAGCAAGAATATTCTTCCTCAAATTTGGAGACCAAAACTGCACACAGTACTCCAGGTGCGGTCTCACTAAGGCCCTGTACAACTATAGAAGGACCTCTTTGCTCCTATACTCAACTCCTCTTGTTATGAAGGCCAACATTCCATTAGCTTTCTTCACTGCCTGCTGTACCTGCATGCTTCCTTTCAGTGACTGATGCACTAGGACACCCAGATCTCGTTGTACGTCCCCTTTTCCTAACTGGATATTGAGAGTGGGGAATTCAGTATCTGTAGACTTTAGACTTTAGAGATGAAGTGTGGAAATGGGCCCTTCGGCCCATCAAGACCGAGCTGACCAGTGATCACCCCATACACTTGCACTGTCTGACACACGAGGGACAATTTACAATTTACAGAACCCAATTAACCTACAAACCTGTTCGTATTTGGAGTGTGGGGGGATACCGGAGCACTCGGTGAAAAGGGAGAACGTACAAACTCCGTACAGACAGCAACCGTAGTCAGGATCGAACCCGGGTCTCTGGTACCATAAGACAGCCACTCTACCGCTGCACCACCGGGCCGCCCAAAATAATGCCAGTATTGCCAATGAATGACAGGGCGCGTTTGCTGGACTTTATCTTGTTGGATATCATCATTGACCAGCATTTGTGTGGCACAAACGTTACTAAAACAGTAAAACAGAACTATACAGCAGAGGAACGGGACCTTTGACACATAACGTCTGTGCCGAACATGATGCCTATTTAAACTAATCCCATCTGCCTGCACCTGATCCATATTCTTCTATTCCCTGCCTGTTCATGTACCTGTCTAAATACCTTTTAAACATCGATATAATTTCTGCTTCCACTACCTCTTCTGCAATGTGTTCCAGGAACCTACCATTCTCTGTGTAAATAATTTTACCTAGGTACATGGACAATAGGTGCAGGAGGAGGCCATTTGGCCCTTCGACCCAACACCGCCATTCAACGTGATCATGGCTGATCATCCACAATCAGTAACCTGTGCCAGCCTTCTCCCGATATCCCTTGATTCCGCTTGCTCTAAGAGCTCTATTTGACTCTTTTGAATGCATCTAGTGAATCAGCCTCCACTGCTTTCTGAGGCAGAGAATTCCACAAATTCACTACTCTGGGTGAAAAAGTTTTTCCTCATCTAATGGCCTACCCCTTATTCTTAATCTATGGCCCCCTTCTTCTCTTGCCTCTCTCTCTCTTGCTCCACCCATCCACCAGTTTTGCACCACCCATCTCCTTTAAACTTTTCCCACTCTCATTTTAAATCTATGCCCTCAGTTATTTGACATTTTTAACTCGGGAAAAAGGTTGAGACTGGGTTCCCTGTCTGTGCCTCTCGTAAGTTTACGTCGGTATCAATTCTCTCCTCAGCTCCTGAGAAAACAATTCAAGCTTGTCTAATCTCTAAGATAGACATAAAATACTGCAGTAACTCAGTGGGTCAGGCAACATCTCTGGAAAGAATGGATAGGTGACGTTTGTGGTGGAGCACTCCACCCATAGCCATTCCTCCGGCTTTATCTTTCACTCCTCCTCCCCTGATCTGAAGATAGACACAAAAAGCTGGAGTAACTCAGCGGGACAGGCAGCATCTCTGGAGAGAAGGAATGGGTGACGTTTTGGGTTGAGACCCTTCTTCAGACTGAAAGTCACGTGAAAGGGAAACGAGAGATATAGGCGATGATGCAGAGAGATAGAGAACAATGAATGAAAGATATGCAAACAAGTAACGATGATAAAGGAAACTGGCTGTTTGTTGGGTGAAAATGAGAAGCTGGTGCAAAGGGTGAGGGAGAGATAGAGAGAGAGGGAAGTGAGAGGAATCAATATTCATGCCACACGGCTGTAAGCTGACCAAGCAAAATATGAGATGCTGTTCCTCCAATTTATGTTTAGCCTCTGACAATGGAGGAGACCTAGGACAGAAAGGTCAGTGTGGGAATAGGGAAAGAGAATTAAAATGTTTAGCAACCGGGAGATCAGGTAGGTCTAGGCGGACTGATCAAAGTCGTTCAGCGTAATGATCGCCCAGTCTACGTTTGGTCTCGTCGATGTACAAGAGTCCACTTTGAACAATGGATACAGTAGATGAGGTTGGAGGAGGTGCAAGTGAACCTCTGGCTCAAACCAGCATCTGCAATTCCTTCCTACACATTATGCCTCCTGATCTGACACCCATTTGGCTCCCCAAACATTTCTTCTCTTGCCTAGCTTTCTTGCTTCACCCATCCACCAGTCTCCATCTGTCACCTGCTGGGCTTTTCCAGATTTCTCTTCCCTACTACAATCAGTCTGAAGAAGGGTCTCAACTCGAAAAGTTGCCAATCCATTCTCTCCACAGATGCTGCCTCACCCACTGGGTTACTCCAGCACTTTGCGTTTTACTCAATATTCCAATGTCTGCAGTTCCATGCATCTACCCTGTTGACTGAGATACCTCAACTATGAGGAACATTCCCTCAATCCCCTTCAGAAATGAACATGTTTCACTTTCTTACAATGCAGCATCAAATACATTTAAACAAAATATTCCTTATCTTGATGTATCTCAAGCAGAGGGTTAAACCATTTTGATTCTTTGCAAGAGGGAGATACAAGAAACTGCAGATGCTGGAATTTTGAGCAAAACAGAAAGTGCTGGAGGAACTCAGTGTGTCAGGCAGCATCTGTGAAGGGAATGGACAGGCAATATTTCAGACCGAAGAAGGGTCCCAATCTGAAACGTCAACTGTCCATTTCTCTTCACGGATGCTGTCTGACTTCCTGAGTTGCTCCAGCGTTTTATGTTTTAAAATTGACCCCAGGGCTATTAAGATTAATCTATTTATTGCAGTCAAATCCAATTTAATTGTCAACCACTTTAATCTCTTCCTTCATCAGACTTCGAACAGAACAGGGCAGTTACAGGCCCTTCAGCCCCCAATTAAACTGATCTGCTCGGAAATATCCATCACTGTACGCACATATCCTACGCACATCACTGTAGTATCTGCGTTCCACACAAACCCTGGCACCCACCACTCTCTGTGTAAAATCCTGTTCCGCATCAAACTTTCCTCCTCTCACCTCAAAGCTATGTCCTCAAGTCTTTGGCGGTAAAGGTTCTGACTGTTTACTCCATCGATTCCTCTCATGATTTAAAAAACTTCTATCAGGTCTTCCATCACCCTCCAACACCGCAGCGAAAGTTATCACCAATGCATTCACATTTCACAATGAGCACATTTGAAACAGTTTCTACTTACCAAGCAGTTACGTTTGTTCCACTGCAGATCACCTGTGCAGTTGTGCAGACTGCAATGTGGGCAATGTGCTATCGATTTCTGCTCTACACAAATCTTCAATGATTAAACAAATACAGAAAGAGTTTGAAACAGACTGGAACCATGAGTCATCCACCACTACGTTTACAATTTGCCTTGCAAATAAAGAAGTTTTCTTGTGTATCTGGGTGGATCACAGATGGTGACTGCTTTGCAAACTTATTAAAGAAAAACTTATCATGAAATGGGTTGTAATACAAATGTAGAGAGAATTTATTGTACTCAGAAACCCACACCCATAACGGAGGAGAAGCATTTACTACAGTATGTAAAGTATATAAACTAAAATAAATATTTATATAAAAGTATATACATATCCTGATAGAAACATATAAAGTTATGAGAGGCATAGGTAGGCAGACAGAACCTTTTTTTTCTCCAGGGTGGTTATGCCAAAGACTAGAGGGCCTAGGATTAAGGCGAGAGGGACAAAACTTAATGGAGATGTGCCTGGCAAGTGTTTTACACAGAGAGTGGTGGGTGCCTGGAACGCACTGCGAGGAGTGGGGGTGGAGGCAGACACGATAGTGCAGCTTAAGAGGCTTTTGGCTATGCAGAGAATGGAGGTATATGGATCACCTACAGGCAGAACACAGATATCGTGGGCCGAAGGGCCTGTTCCTGACAGTACTGTTTTGTGTTCTAAGTTGTGTGTCAATGACTGCAGTCACATCAGGTTAAAGCTCTGTAATTTATTTCCGGTGGCGCAGTGATAGAGTTGCTGCCTTAAAGTGCCAGAGACCCAGGTTCGATCCAGACTATGGGCGCTGTCTGTACGTTATCCCTGTGACCGCGAGGGTTTTTTTGAGATCTTTGGCCGCCTCCCACACTCCAAAGTAGTACAGGTTTGATGGTCCTATGTGGAGGATAGGGTTAGTGTGCGGGGATCGCTAGTCAGCGTGGACCCGGTGGGCCGAAGAGTCTGTTTTCACCCAGATCTCGTTGTACGTCCCCATTTCCTAACTTGACACCATTCAGATAATAATCTGCCGTCCTGTTCTTTCCACCAAAGTGGATAACCTCACACTTATCCACATTAAACTGCATCTGCCATGCATTAGCCCACTCACACAACCTGTCCAAGTCACCCTGCATTATCATAGCATCTTCCTCACAGTTCACACTGCCACCCAGCTTTGTGTCGTCCGCAAATTTGCTAATGTTACTTTTAATCCCTTCATCTAAGTCATCCAGTCATCAATAGACAATAGACAATAGACAATAGACAATAGACAATAGGTGCAGGAGTAGGCCATTCAGCCCTTCGAGCCAGCACCGCCATTCAATGCGATCATGGCTGATCACTCTCAATCAGTACCCCGTTCCTGCCTTCTCCCCATACCCCCTCACTCCGCTATCCTTAAGAGCTCTATCCAGCTCTCTCTTGAAAGCATCCAACGAACTGGCCTCCACTGCCTTCTGAGGCAGAGAATTCCACACCTTCACCACCCTCTGACTGAAAAAGTTCTTCCTCATCTCCGTTCTAAATGGCCTACCCCTTATTCTTAAACTGTGGCCCCTTGTTCTGGACTCCCCCAACATTGGGAACATGTTATCTGCCTCTAATGTGTCCAATCCCCTAATTATCTTATATGTTTCAATAAGATCCCCCCTCATCCTTCTAAATTCCAGTGTATACAAGCCCAATCGCTCCAGCCTTTCAACATACGACAGTCCCGCCATTCCGGGAATTAACCTAGTGAACCTGCGCTGCACGCCCTCCATAGCAAGAATATCCTTCCTCAAATTTGGAGACCAAAACTGCACACAGTACTCCAGGTGCAGTCTCACCAGGGCCCGGTACAACTGTAGAAGGACCTCTTTGCTCCTATACTCAACTCCTCTTGTTACGAAGGCCAACATTCCATTGGCTTTCTTCACTGCCTGCTGTACCTGCATGCTTCCTTTCATTGACTGATGCACTAGGACACCCAGATCTCGTTGAACTCCCCCTCCTCCTAACTTGACACCATTCAGATAATAATCTGCCTTTCTATTCTTACTTCCAAAGTGAATAACCTCACACTTATCTACATTAAACTGCATCTGCCATGTATCCGCCCACTCACACAACCTGTCCAAGTCACCCTGCAGCCTTATTGCATCTTCCTCACAATTCACACTACCCCCCAACTTAGTATCATCTGCAAATTTGCTAATGGTACTTTTAATCCCTTCGTCTAAGTCATTAATGTATATCGTAAATAGCTGGGGTCCCAGCACCGAACCTTGCGGTACCCCACTGGTCACTGCCTGCCATTCCGAAAGGGACCCATTTATCCCCACTCTTTGCTTTCTGTCTGTCAACCAATTTTCTATCCATGTCAGTACCCTACCCCCAATACCATGTGCCCTAATTTTGCCCACTAATCTCCTATGTGGGACCTTGTCGAAGGCTTTCTGAAAGTCGAGGTACACCACATCCACTGACTCTCCCTTGTCAATTTTCCTAGTTACATCCTCAAAAAATTCCAGTAGATTTGTCAAGCATGATTTCCCCTTCGTAAATCCAATACATCCAGCCCAGTTCACTCACCACCTCCACACGCATCACTTCAACACGCATCACCTCCACACGCATCACTTCCACACGCATCACCTCCACACGCATCACCTCCAGTTTCAATTCCATTTGGAATATTTTGAAGGACCAAGAACAAAGAATCTGGAAGCACAGTTGTGCAACTAGTAGAATTGTTGCCTAGCAGTTCCAGAGACCTGGGTTCGATCCTAACCTTCGGTGCAGTCTGTGTGGAGCATTTACGTTCTCCTAGCAAGCTATGGACAAGGTGGGTCGAAGGGCAGATTCTGTGTTGGACAGCTCTATCACTGGACTTGCAGGCATTTTACTATGGACATTCAAGCTATTATTTTTCTCTCTTTTTGTAAATTCATTGTAACTACTGGGCGGCACAGTGGTGCAGCAGTGATTACCATGAATGGGTCTCTGGCCTTTCAGCGCCAGAGATCTAGGTTCGATCCTGACTGGGTGCTGTCTGTATAGAGTTTGTATGTTTTCCCCGTGACCATGTGGGTCTTCTCCAGGTGTTCCGGTTTCCTCCCATATTCAATGTGCAGGTTTGTGGGTTAATCAGCCTCTGTAAATTGCCCCTAGTATGTAGGATGTGAAAGTGTGGACTTGGTGAGCCAATGGGCCTGTTTTCACACTGTATCTCTAAACTAAACTAAACTTATCTACTGCTATTTTGTAAGAAAGCATTTCAGCACTTTGAGATGGATTTTCACTTGAACCTTCTGTATAATTTTACATCCTTTTCCAACTATGATCATGACTTTCTCCACTTTACATTTGTACAGAATTAGGTTTCGACATCAGAAGGTGGTGGGTGTATGGAACAAGCTCCCGGAGGAGTGTAAGAAAATAACTGCAGATGCAAATCAAAGGTATTTATTCACAAAATGCTGGAGTAACTCAGCAGGTCAGGCAGCATCTCAGGAGAGAAGGAATGGGTGATGTTTCGGGTCGAGACCCTTCTTCAGACTGAGAGGCAGATTCAATAACAACACTTAAAAGACACGGATGGATACATGGATAAGGAAAGTTATGGAAGAATATGGGCCAGGTGGGAGTAAATGTGATTAGCTTAGTTAGATAGGGCATCTTGGTCGGCATTGATGACTTGGGTGGAGTGACGGTCTGATTGGTGGATGATTCTATGAGAAACCGACTCTTCTGAGAAACAGCTAATTTAGTGTCTCACAGTCATGGGACACCAATAATTTATCAGAACGTCGGCCAGTTTGTTATCCAATGTTAACTGACATATCTTTGAATTTGAATCAAGCATTTGCCTAATGAGTGAATCGTACTGGTGAATCGTACTGTACACACAGCTGCTCCATTAGATGTAGAGAGATGTGGTTGAAGTCTGAGTCATAGAATCACAGAGTCATTGAGTCATCCAGCATGGAAACAGGCCTCCACAGCCTTCTGTGGCAATAAATTCCACAGATTTAGCCTCTAGCTAAAAAAAATCCCCCTCATCTCCTTCCCAGAGGAACGTCCTTTAATTCTAAGGCTATGGCCTCTGGTCATAAACTCTCCCACTAGTGGAAACATCCTCTCTACATCCACTCCATCAAAGCCTTTCACTATTCGGTAAGTTTCAATAAGGTCCCCCCTCATGCTTCTAATGGGATTCCTCAATCCTGATGTAATAAATAAGCTCCATTTCCAACACAAAGGAGAATACCTCGTTTTAAAACATAGTGGACTGTTGTTTGTAGGTTAAGGAAGAAATGTGGGCTTATTGAGTATATGTAAGTACAGATGTGGGCCTATTGAGCATATGTAAGTACAGATGTAGGCCTATTGAGTATATAATGTGGGCCTATTGAGTATATGTAAGTACAGATGACAATTAAACACTCTTGACTCTTGACATAAGTCTTGACCGAGGACGTACTTTCGAAAGCTGGGTAGTAAAAATGTAGGAGGGTCTGGAATGATACAAGAGGTACTCTATAGTTGGACAGAGATGTGTTGGAGCTGGCTGAGAGAGGGTGCTGAAGGAGAATCTGGAGGGATGTAAACAAAATGAGAATGAAATCTGACATTTCTGATGAAATGGCAGCACGGTAGAGTAGCCTTAGAGCGCCAGAGACCCAGGTTCGATCCTGACTATGGGTGCTGTGTGTACGGAGTTTGTACGTTCTCCCTGTGACCTATGTGGGTTTTCTACAAGATCTTCGGTTTCCTCCCACACTCCAAAGACATGCAGGTTTGCGAGTTAATTGGCTTGGTATAAATGTAAATTGTCCCTTGTATGTGTAGGATAGAGTTAATGTGCGGGAATCGCTGGTCGGTGCGGACTCGGTGGGCTGAATGGCCTGTTTCCGCGCTCTATCTCTAAACTAAACTATAAAGGAAAAACAGGAGACACAAAGAAAATGCAGATGCTGGATTCTTGAGTAAACCAAACTGCTGGAGGAACTCAATGGGTCAGGCAGCATCTGTGGAAGAGAATGAATAGACGTTTCGTATTGGGACCTCTCTTCAGAATGATGAAGGGCAAGTCATCTGCACATTTCCCTCCGTTGATGCTGCCCGACCCACTGAGTTCCTCCAGCAGGTTTGTTTTTTTATATTAAAAAAAAAATTGGTTCTATTTAATAAAACATGAAGGTTTATTCCTTGTGCTCATGTTATTTCCTCCCTTGATCCATCCATCTCATGATTAGATTTTTAAAAACATGTGCCTTTCAAAGCTTCCATCACAGGAATAAACTCTCCAGGGGAGAGGATTTGTTTAAAGTTATTTTTTAATTTATTAAATTACTCTTCACCTTTGCAGTTTCCAGGGGTGAAACTAACTCAGTTTGTTGGCAGATCAGAAAACAAAGGCATTTTGGTTTCTGTA
>NC_135970.1:43384117-43404105 GCF_053455715.1 Rhinoraja longicauda | reverse complement strand
GGCTGACGAAAAGCAAAGTCTGATTGTCTCGTTGTCTTCACAGCGACCGACCTCAGCACCTCCGACCATCCCCTCCGCTCCCTCACGGCCCGTCACTCCTGCTTGACGTACACCACAACAGGACATAGATTCAGATAGTGTGCAGGTGACTGCAGTGATGTTTACATGCAGGGTGCACACTCCCTCTCACTGCCACCTTGAAATACACCCGTCATTTACTGCATGAGGTGGGACCGTATTGGGCAATAATCCCAAATTCACACCGGCTTTATCAATGTGGGTGCACTGGGTATGTTGGGCAACACAAGTCTTGGATTTGAATGTAAAAGCTATCAGTCCACATGCTGGAATGTGAAATAGTTTATAGGAAATGGGAACAAAGAGGGTACTTCATGTACAGTAATGTATTAATCACAGTCATGTTTTCCTTATTGAGTTTAAGTTTGTATTTATACTCGCTTGGCTGCAATTCCATGGTATGAGGACTTCCTTCAAAAAAGCTTGTGTTTGAAACACTGCCTCTTTGATGGTTCTTTGCCTTGAGCTGCAATAACGAGAGCATTTCTCCTGCTACAGCAGGACGTGTCCTCGGGGCGAGTCTCTGCTGGTCCTTCAGTAACACTGAGACCATGGCATCCAGCACCACCAAGCACCTCACAATTCCCAGCTGGGTTTCTGATGCTGGAGAGCATGGCCTCTCAGCCAGATGCAGTCACTCAATGGCCCTCCACCACACCATTGGAGATTTCCAATGCACAAACATAGAAACATTGAAACATAGAAACATAGGAAATAGGTGCAGGAGTAGGCCATTCGGCCCTTCGAGCCAGCACCGCCATTCAATATGATCATGGCTGATCGTCCAAACTCAGTACCCCGTTCCTGCTTTTTCCCCCATATCCCTTGATTCCGTTAGCCCTAAGAGCTAAATCTAACTCTCTCTTGAAAACATCCAGTGAGTTGGCCTCCACTGCCTTCTGTGGCAGAGAATTCCACAGATTCACAACTCTCTGGGTGAAAAAGTGAAAATACAAGATGCACATTGTAGGTTTCTTCATAAATTCATAAGTTCTAGGAGCAGAATTAGGCTATTCAGCCCATCAAGACTATGCCGCCATTCAATCATGGCTGATCTATCTTTCCCTCTGAACCCAATCCTCCTGCCTTCTCCCCATAACCCCTGACACCTTTTCTCCTCAATGTTGGTTGATAAAGAATATATTATTTTGGGAATGTGTAGGAAGGAACTGCAGATGCTGGTTTAAACCGAAGATAGACACAAAATGCTGGAGTAACTCAACGGGACAGACAGGCAGCTTCTCTGGAGAAAAGGAATAGGTGACGTTTCGGGTCAAGACCCTTCTTCAGACTGAGAGTCGGGGGAGAGTGAAAGGAGAGATATAGACTGTGATGAAGAGAGATAGAGAACAAATGAATGAAATATATGCAAAAATGTAATAATGATAAAGGAAATATGTCTTTTTTATCTAAGGACTAGGTGAAAACGAGATACAGACAATGAGACACAATAGGTTGACATTGAAACTAGTACAATAACTTGGGTGGAGGAGGGATGGAGAGAGGGGATGGAAGGGTTTCGAAGTTGGAGAAATCAATATTCATGCCGCTGGATTGTAAACTGCCCGAGTGAAATACGAGCTTCTGTCTGTATTATTATGTGAAATCTCTTCAAAACAATGTTTGTTATCATCTATCTCCATTGACCGATATGATCTGAAAATAAATTAACCAGACACTTCCAAAGCAACATCTTTGCAGGAACTGCAGATACTGGAATCCTGTGTAGAAAACAGAGTGGTGGAGTAATTCAGCGGGTCAGGCAGCATCTCTGGAGAACATGGATAGGTTTTGATTCTAGTTCCTTCTTCAAACCCACCAGCATTAATCCATGTTCTCTAGAGATGCTGCCTGACCCGCTGAGTTACTCCAGCACTCTGTGAAACGTCACCTATCCATGTTCTCCAGAGATAACAGTATAACATAACAGTATAACAGAGCTTTATTTGTCATTCGGTACCGAAGTACCGAACGAAACTACATAGCAGTCATAGAAAAAAAGAACACAAGACACATAGCCCCAACACAAACGTCCATCACAGTGACTCCAAACACCCCCTCACTGTGATGGAGGCAACAAAACTTCCACTCTCTTCCCCACGCCCACGGACAGACAGCTCGTCCCCGACCGACCCGCACAGTCCCCGCAAGGGGATAGAAGTCCCCCCGGCCGAATCGCACCGGGCGCTGAAACTGTTGGCAAATCAATTTCCAACTGCTGCCTGACCCGCTGAGTTACTCCAGCACTCTGTGAAACATCACCTATCCATGTTCTCCAGAGATGCTGCCTGACCCGCTGAGTTACTCCGGCACTCTGTGAAACATCACCTATCCATGTTCCCCAGAGATGCTGCCTGACCCACTGAGTTACTCCAGCACTCTGTGAAACGTCACCTATCCATGTTCCCCAGAGATGCTGCCTGACCCACTGAGTTACTCCAGCGCTTTGTATTCTTGTTGTACGTGTGTGCAGCACCTTCCAGACACCTGCTGCCCTCTGTGTAAAATAAACATGCCCCGCACATCTCCTTTAAACTTTGCCCCTCTCATCTTGAGACTCTGCCCTCTCGTATTTGATTTTTCCACCTTGGGAAAAAGGTTCTGACTGTCTGCCCTATCTATGCCTCTCATGATGTTATACATTTCTATCAGGTCTCCCCTCAACCTCTGACAATCCAGAGAAAACAATCCAAGTCTGTCCAAAGTCTCCCTGTAAGATTATCCCTATCAGAGATAATACCTGGTAATCCAGTCATCGTTCTGGTAAACCTCCTCTGCACCGTTTCCATAGCCTCCACACCCTGCCCCCCTGGGGAAAAGGTTCTGAATGTCTACCCTATCTACACCACTCATTATTTTATAATCTTTGATAAGGACCACCCGCAAACTCCAGCGTTCCAGAATGTTCTCCCAGGGAGAGCATCCGAGGCATGATCATCAGTGATAGGAGCTGAATTAGACCATTTGGCCCATCAAGTCTGTTCCGCCATTCAATTATAGCAGATCTGTCATATTGTCAAGCTCGAAAGGGTTCAGAGAAGATTTACGAGGATGTTGCCAGGACTGGAGAGTCTGAGCTTTAGGGAGAGGTTGAGTAGGCCGGGTCTCCAGTCCTTGGAATGCAGGAGGATGAGGGGTGATCTTATAGAGGTGTACAAAATCATGAGAAGAATAAATCGAGTAGATGCACAGTCTCTTGCCCAGAGTTGGGGAATCGAGGACCAGAGGACATAGGTTCAAGTTGAAGGGGAAAAGATTAAATAGGAATCCGAGGGGTAACTTTTCCATAAAGGGTGGTGGGTGTATGGAATAAGCTGCCAGATGAGGTAGTTAGGGCGGGGACTATCCCAATGTTTAAGAAACAGTTAGACGTGTACATGGATAGGACAGATTTGGAAGGATATGGGCCAAACGCAGGCAGGTGGGCCGAGTGTAGCTGGGACATGTTGACCGGTGTAGGCAAGTTGGGCCGAGTGATTCCATACTGTATCACTCTATGACTCTATCTACCTTTCACTCTCAACCCCATTCTCCTGCCTTCTCTCCATGACACCCTTACTAATCAAGATAAGTTCATAAGACAGAGAGAAAAAGAGACACAGAATGGGGTAACTCGGCCAAAACTGAGAGAGCACCCTTCCTGTACTTTCAAAAGTAATTTAAAAAGGTATTGCAAGGCTGTCGAGGGACTGGAAACATGCAGCAGACAAGTACTGTCAGCATGCATTTCATTTAAGCTATACAAGCTCTTCGTTTGACAGCTGGAAAAATAATCCAAAGTATTTTATAAAATGTGAAGGTGTAAATCCATCTGTTTTGTTATTTTAAAACACACAAAATTCCATTTTGTTCTGAGGCTGGCCGAATCTGTATATTTTGCAGAGATTGTAGTAAACCGTGGGAAATTAACATTTGTATGAAATCGTTGCCTGTGGTTGGAACGTTCACTTTAATCGGCATCTGCAGGCTAACATGTACTTTGTTGACAATCAGCCTTTTAAAAAATATATATCTTTTGACGTAAAATGCCCTGCTATCCAGTTTAAAAAAAAATCATATAGAATGATAGTCTAGTTTAGTTTAGTTTAGAGATACATCGCGGAAACAGGCCCTTCGGCCCACCGAGTCCGCACCGACCAGCGATCCCCACACACATACCTATCCTACACACATTAGGGACAATTTACAATGATACCAAGCTAATTTGCCTATAAACCTGTACGTCTTTGGAGTGCGGGTGGAAACCGGAGAAAACCCAATGAATTTGGCTTTGGTAATTAAAAAATAGTAAATTGCCCTTGTGTGTCGGATAGTGAAGTGAAGGGGGAATCGCGGACTTGGTGGGCCGAAGGGCCTGTCTCCACGCTGTGTCTCTAAACTAGAAAAAATAAACTAAAGGGACCGTAGAGAAGGAGTTCCACATTGCCGTGGGTGCAAGGCGGGGAATTTCCTACATGATGCCACAGGTACAGAACAGTAATGTAGGGCTGAAAACAAATTAAAACAGAAAAACAATTTTGCAATCTCTCTGCCTGTGCATGTTTGCAAGCTTTTTTTCCCCATAATAAACTCGCTTGAATAATGTCAATAACAGTGTTTAATGCTTGGTGAGATTTCAAAACCCACTGGTCTGAAGAAGGACAACTGCTTCTTCAAGAGAGTCTAAGACCAGAGGTCATAGTTTCAGAATTAAAGGACGTTGTTTTAGGAAGGAGATGAGGAAGAATTTCTTTAGTCAGAGGGTGGTGAATCTGTGGAATTCTTTGCCACAGAACGCTGTGGAGGCCAAGTCAGTGGATATATTTAAGCAGAGATAGATAGGTTCTTGATCGATATGAGTGTCAGGGGTATGGGGAGAACGCAGGAGAATGGGGTTAGGAGGGAGAGATAGATCAGCCACAATTGAGTGGCGGAGTAGACTTGATGGGCCGAATGGCCTAATTCTGCTCCTATCACTTATGGCCTTATGAACTTAACTGCAATAAGTAATAACTACCTGCGTCAATGTTTTAAAATAATTTAGTAAAATGTTGTCAAGTGCTTTAATGCCAGGACAGTGCGTAGTGTGGAGTTTAGTCTTTAGTCGTTTAGATTTACAGCGTGGAAACAGGTCCTTCGGCCCACCGAATCCGTGCTGACCAGCAATCACCCCATACAGTAGCACTATGCTACACACCAGGAACAATTCACAAGTGTGTCTTAGCAGGTTCAAAAATTAAGAAGTGTGTGGATGTTTAAAATAATTGCGACTGGCATTCAATTAAGTTATTTTTTCATCTTTTAAATGAGATAGACACAAAAGCTGGAGTAACTCAGTGGGGCAGGCAGCAGCTCTGAAGAGAAGGGATGAGTCGAGTCTGAAGAAGAGCCTGTCCCACTGAGTTACTCCAGCTTTTTATGTCTATCTTCGGTTTAAACCAGCATCTGCAGTTCCTTCCTACACCTTTTAAATGAGGTTGTTTTTACAACGAAACACATTGGTTGATAACATTCTGCTTTTGCACAAGTACCAAGGCAGCCACCGTACCATCCTGCACAGTGGGCATGGATCAGGGCTACAGATGTGCACTGATGTTGTGTTGGTGTGTATTCCACACTGACTGGCTGCATGCCAGCCTGCATAGTGTGCATGGACCAGGGCTACAGATGTGCGCTGATGTTGTGTTGGTGTGTATTCCACACTGACTGGCTGCATGCCAGCCTGCACAGTGGGCATGGACCAGCACTACAGATGTGCACTGATGTTGTGTTGGTGTGTATTCCACACTGACTGGCTGCATGCCAACCTGCACAGTGGGCATGGACCAGCACTACAGATGTGCACTGATGTTGTGTTGGTGTGTATTCCACACTGACTGTCTGCACGCCAGCGCCAGCTGTGAAAGACTCAAGACATCAAACTAAATATTAATGATGTCTAGGAAGGAAATACTGATGCTGGTTCACACTGAAGACAGACACAAAACGCTGGAGTAACTCAGCGGGACAGGCAGCATCTCTGGAGAGAAGGAATGGGTGATGTTTCGGGTCGAGATCCTTCTTCAGACTGAGGGGAGAGGCAGATATGGAGATATGGAAGGGTGAGGTGTGAAAAAGAGAGATCAAAGGGCACAAAGCTCAAGGAATGTAGAATGGTTCATAGTTGGCTGAAGGGAAGGTGGCAACGAGGCCTACAATCAGTAAAATTTACCAAGGAGGACAGTGAGACTAGTCGGAGAACTAGGAAGTGGGAGGGATGGAGAGAGAGGGAAATCAAGGGTTACTTACGATACGATGGAACTTTATTCATCCCAGGAGGGAAATTGATTTGCCAACAGTCATAAACCACAAAATACATGAAACGTGAAATTAAAGTGACAAGTGGATTAACCAAAACAATACAAAATAAATATGAATGAAATAAGCAAAAATAAAGGAAAAGACGATGGACTGTTGGTGGGCTGCCGTGTGCACAGCGACAGAACTGGAAACCGAAAGTTAAAAACAAACCTTGAAGTTAGAGAAGTCATGATGTCCTTGCCTATGGGAGCTGGCAGTATTGGTACAGAGAACCTCACAGCTCACTGGCCGAGCAAAATAGGTGCAGTTTGCTAGCTCATTCACCGGTGTTAATTGTTGATCCTTAATAGGGAGAACGCCTGGTTAATATAGGGCAGCTCAACTGGGATCCAATACATTTCATGGATGTGGTCAATTTCTTCAGAACTTTGGTTTCACAACAGGTGTTTTGGACTGTAGAAACAAGGAACTGCAGATGCAGTTTTACAAAAAAAAGACACAAAGTGCTGATGTAACTGAGCAGGTGAGGCAGCATCTCTGGAGAACACGGACAGGCAACATTTCGGGTCAGGACCCTTCAGACCCGATGAAGAAGTGTGAAGAAGGATCCTGACCTGAAACGTCACCTATCCATGTTCTCCAGAGATGCTGCCTGACCTGCTTAGTTACTCCAGCACTCTGTGAAATGTCACCTATCCATGTTCTCCAGAGATGCTGCCTGACCCGCTTGGTTACTCCAGCACTCTGTGAAACGTCACCTATCCATGTTCTCCAGAGATGCTGCCTGACCTGCTGAAATACTCCAGCACTCTGTGTCTATCTTCAGTATAAACCAGCATCTGCAGTTCCTTCCTACACACTTTGTGTCTTTAATTATGTTATCCTTATGTTTATAGTTAATGAGATGCCATCGTTTGTGCTTGAGAACATGCAAAGCACAGTATAGCCCAGGAACAGGTCCTTTGTGCTGAACATGATGCAAAGACCAACTCTTATCTACCTGATCTACTTGATCCATATCCCTCCATTCCCTGCATATCCATGTGCCGATCAAAACGTGTCTACCTCCACCACCACCCCTAGCAGCGCGTTCCAGGCACCCACCCCCCTCTGTATAAAAATCTTGCCCTGCACATCCCCTTTAATCTTGGCTCCTCTCAACTTAAAGCTACGTCCTCTTGTCTTTGATATTTCCATCCTTTATCATATTATTCGCGTGTGTCAAAACATTTTTGATGCGCGGCGGTCGATGTTGGGGCCGACCGACGGATGAGGACGGACACGTGGAAGTGAGGACGCCGCTGCCGGGGGAAGGAACAAAGGAGGACCTGGCGTGGGGGGGCCGCCGTTCGTTCGCTTGTGGGTCAGACGATGTTCTGCCATCGCTTTGCCACAGCCAGTGCCACATCTGTGCCTCTGTGGAGATCGTCCGCCGTGCAAGCCTCTCCGCCGCAGGTCAGTAGGTGGGCCATTGTCCCTACCTCTCCACAGTTGCATTTGTCAGCATCCAAGAAGCCCCACTTCTTCAGGTTGAATCTGCAACGTCCCACTGCAGTGCGGAGGCGGTTTAGGGCTTTCCAGGTAGTATAAGGCAGGTGGTGTCCTGGTGCCATCTGTTGTTTGGTTTTGGTTCCTGGCACGGTTGGCTCTAGTTCCATGAGGCTGTTCCGACTCTTCAAGCGTTTCTTGGCATGTTGGTGATTGTGCAAGGGGTGATGGGGGTCTGTGTTCGCATTGAAGCGTTCTACTGCAGCTGCCCGATCACGTCAGCGAGATGGTCCGTCGATGCCAGCCAGCTCGTACGGATGTTCAACCTTTGTCGGCTTCAGGCATCCTGTGATTTTCCTGCAGGCAGTGTCCAATGCAGAGTCCACCTTGCGTGCATGTTTAGTGCGGCTCCAGACGGGACTTGCATCTTCTGCCACAGAAACAGAGCGCCAGGGCTGCCGTGCGGATTGTTGTTGGGTTACTTCCAAATGAGCTGTTTGCCAGTTTATCGATGACATTGTTCCAGGTGTTAACCTTTGCCTTGGTTTTCTCAACATGAGGACCGTCGTGAGGGAGGGGGAAGAACAATGGGAACCCTGCGTGGGGCGGGGGGGCGCCGTGAGGGGGGGAAGAATAAAGGGGGACCTGGCACGGAGGGTACTTTGTAACTCTGTAAGCGGATTGCAGGTTGCAGACGTGCAGGTTTCCTTTATGGGGAACTATTCGCCCTTTATGGGGAACTATTTGTATACCTTGACAAGGTACGCATGCAGAGAATATCACTGTGACTTGTTACATTTGACAATAATGTGTTCAATTCAATTCCATTCAACATTTGAATTCAAATGTTGAGTTTCATATTTAGATTTCTCAAAGAGTAACACCCATTGTACCCCCCCCCCCCCCCCTACATGACCACCCTTTGTTACCTCACCGTTTGAAATCACACAGAAGGTTCCTCTCTTCTGTCCATCCCCTGGACTGCAGTGCATCGTCCAGAAAGCTCAAACTCTGGGAAGAGAGACTAGAGAAATCTACGGAAGGCACTCACAGGGCAATCGATTCCTCCGAGAAACTCCCACCAGGCTCCGACCAACCGTGGATAACCCGGCACAGTCTCAACAGACTGTGGACAGGCATGGGGAGGAGCAAATCGAACGTGCTGAAGTGGGGATGTACTGAAGATGCAGCAGACTACAAGTGCGGACGGGGCCTCCAGACTGTGGAACATCTCCTGAGCTGTGACGTGCTGCATGACACATGCACTGTAAAGGATCTTGCAGAGGCCGACGACGTGGCACTAAAATCTTTCCCGCTATTGGCAAACAGTTTGTGCGATGACACGAATAAATAAAAAAAACATTAATTAATATGCTGCAGTCTTGATATATATATATATATATGCGAGACGTAAATTAATTAACTACCTAATTGAAAATATTGTCTTCTGAGATGAAATACTTTCTGCTCAACGTGTAGGAAGGAAGTGCAGGTGCTGGTTTACACCGAAGATAGACACAAAATGCTGGAGTGACTGCGGGGTTATGTTTCCCATTCCTTCTCTCCAGAGGTGCTGCCTGTCCCGCTGAGTTACTCCAGCACTTTGTCTACTTTCTGCTCATCGTTCCCCACTATGTGTACATGCATGAAGCAGACATGTATCTAATGAAATGTGGCGCGTCGCTGAGTGACCATGGTCCCATAAGGAGCACAGCATTGCTGCCCAGAGGCCCAGGGTGGAGTCGCACCCTAACAGCGCTTGCAGCGCCAGAGGCATGGGTTCAATCCCGATGACGGGTGCTGACTCCGAGATCTTCGGTTTCCTCCCACCCTCTAAAGACGTGCAGGTTTGTAGGTGAATTGGCTTGGGTTTGTATACTCGGTATAAGTGTAAA
This sequence comes from Rhinoraja longicauda, assembly GCF_053455715.1. Taxonomy (NCBI): domain Eukaryota; kingdom Metazoa; phylum Chordata; class Chondrichthyes; order Rajiformes; family Arhynchobatidae; genus Rhinoraja; species Rhinoraja longicauda. The sequence continues at coordinate 43,394,365 of NC_135970.1, read as the reverse complement.
TTGTCCCTAGTGTGTGCAGGCTTGTGTTAGTGTGCGGGGATCGATGGTCAGTGTGGACTCGGTGGGCCGAAGGGCCTGTTTTTGCACTGTTTCTCTAAACTAAACTAAAGTAAACTAAAGTAAACTAAACAGGAACGGTTTCAACATTCCCAATCCCTCAATCACTGTTCCCCACTTCAACGCCTTCACTTCTCCATGAGGCAATGTAGAAACATACTCGCCTCTTTTACGGGGGCTATTGTATCCTGAGACAGCAGAAGAGATTTCCTGACTAGATAACTTCCCGTCTTCAGTGCCAGCCCCATCCATGTGTCTTGCACATTGAGGCTCCGCATTGTTAGTTGTGGATGTTGCTGGCTCCACATATGCTCTCCAGCTTAACAGGACATCTCATTGCAGCAACCTTTGATGTCTTTATACTTTAGTGCTGCAGCGCGGAAACAGCCCTTTGGCCTACTGTGTCCGCGCCGACCAGCGATCACCCCGTACACTAGTTTAGTTTAGAGATACAGCGTGGAAACAGGCCCCTTTGGCCCACCGTGTCTGCGCCGAACAGCGATCACCCCGTACACTAACACTATCCTGCACTCTAGGGGCAATTTACAGAAGCCAATTAACCCACAAACCCGTACGTCTTTGGAGCATGGAAGGATACCAGAGCACGGGGGCAAACCACGCAGGTCAGAGAGCAGTGCTGAACTACTAATTACCTCTCTGGTAACCGTCAGGCTATCCTTGATCGGACTTTGCTGGCTTTACCTTGCAACATTATTCCCTTATCATGTATCTCTACTCTGTCAATGGCTTGATTGTAATCATGCATTGTCTTTCTGCTAACTGGATCACACAGAACAAAGGTTACCCCTCAAATTCCTATTAAATCTTTTCCCCTTCACCTTGAACCTATGTCCTCTGGTCCCCGATTCCCGAACTCTGGACAAGACATTCTGTGCATCTACCCGATTTATTCCTCTCATGATTATTTCGTGACTTAGTCGTATATACATGACTTAGCGGCAAGTCGACAAAGGTGGATCTGCACAAATTAGTTACAGTTTTACTGTGTAGACCAGTCCCAGCCTGTGGCAACTGCTACAAGTACCAGCCCTTTACATTTCACAGCTCGACAAATTACAACTGATGGTTTCCACAATACACTGTGAGAGGGACTTAATGATCTTTGTACAAAGGCTATTTATGCGGCCAAATGTGATGTACTTGGAATAAATGGATTATAATGATACCATTGGCCTGAGGGATAATATGAATCATACATAAATTTCGAGTTTTTCTTCAAATCTCTTATATAAAGATCAGATCAATTAGGCAAAACTTGAAATAGTCATTAAATTAAAATTGTGACTTTCTTTTGCAGCATTTATCTCCTCCTTTGAAGAACTGTAGCTCTTTTAATGACAGATCCATTTATGCAAAGAAAAACACAATTGTGTCTTTGTTGGTTCTTACAACTGGGTTAGGATGCACTGAAGTTAAGATGCTCTATGCTGGAGCAAACTTGGCAGTGCAAATTGTTATATATTAGGCCACTTGCCCACAATCCCACATCAATGCAAACATAGTGCCCCTGGAGTGCAAGTAGATATATAAATCCTAAGGTGAAACATGTGTTGGCTGGAATATTTAACACTGACATCGGAATGTATCCTGGGAAGATCCAAGATTTCTGAATTATTATGCTTTTAATAGTATTTATAAATAATAGTAGAATCATAGTCATAGTCATACAGTGTGGAAACAGGCCCTTCGGCCCAACTTGCCCACATCAACCAACATGTTCCAGCTACACTAGTCCCACCTGTCTGCGTTTGGCCCATGCCCCTCTAAACCTGTCCTATCCATGTACATCTCTAAATGTTTCTTAAATGTTGAGATAGTACCTTTGCTCAACTACCTCCTCCAACAAATCGTTCCATACACTTGTTACCCTTTGTGTGAAAGAGTTATTCCTCTGGTCCCTATTAAATCTCCCCCCCCCCCCCCCCCCCCCTCACCTTAAACCTATGTCCTCTGGAAGAAGGGTCTCGATCCATTCCTTCTCTCCAGAGGTGCTGCCTGTCCCACTGAGTTACTCCAGCTTTTTGTGACTGTCCTCTGGTTCTTGATTCCCCTACTCTGAGCTAGAGACACTGTCTCCCTGGAATGCAAGTAAATATATCAATCTTAATGTGAAACATGCGTTGATTGGATTATTTAACACTGGCATCCCAAGTTAATATCTTGGGGAAAATCCCAGATTTCTGATAAATAACATTATATTTATACAATAATTATTAGTATTCATTATTTTTAAAATGTATATAGGGAGAGGTTGGGCAGTCTAGGACTTTATTCCCTGGAGTGCAGAGGGTTGAGGGGTGAATGCACAGTCTTTTACCCAGAGTAGGGGAATCAAGAACCAGAGGACATAGGTTTAAGGTAAGAGGGAAAAGATTTAATAAGAACCTGAGGGGTGACTTTGTCACTTAGAGGGAAGTGGGTGTATGGAACGAGCTCCCAGAGTTGTTGAGGCAAGGACTATAAGAGCATTTAAAAGACACTTACATGTATAGAAAAGGTTTAGAGGGATATGGGCCAAATGTGAAGAAACAGGACTAGTATAGATGGGGCATCTTGGTCAGCATGAGTGAGTTGGGCCGTAGAACCCGTTTCCGTGCTGTATGACTCTGATTCGATCAGGCATTCAAGTAGAGAGGTACCTCCTTTCTTCAAGGGAAAAGAAGCTGCTTGATGGACACCCGGTTACAGAGGTTGCCCTGTAGTAATCTGCAGCCAGATGCAGAGTTTCTTGCCCAGAGGAGGTGAGTCGAGGACCAGAAGACATAGGTTCAAGGTGAAGGGAAAGGATTTAATAGGAATCTGAGGGGTAACTTTTTCACACAGAGGGTGGTGGGTGCATGGAACAACCTGCCAGAGGAGGTAGTTGAGGCTGGGACTATCCCAATGTTTAAGAAACAGTTAGACAAGTACATGGATAGGACAGGTTTGGAGGGATATGGACCAAGCGCAGGCAGGTGGGGCTGCCAATAGTGGGGCCAATAGTTGGGACATTGTTGGCCGGTGTGGGTAAGTTGGGCTGAAGGGCATGTTTCCACGCTGTATCACTCTATAACTGTTTAATGACTCAGTGTCATTGTTACAGCTGCCCAACAATGTCCACATGCCCCACAGGTGCTCTTCACGGTCTAATCATTTGCTAAATGTGCCACATTCTGGAGTGGTGCTTCTCCAAACACCCACAGTGAAATAGAATCTGTAACTGATGAAATGTCTTTGACCTCTGACGAGCATTTGACAGCACTGGGCCTGTACTCGCTGGAGTTTATAAGGATGAGGGGGACCTCATTGAAATTTACTCAATAGTGAAAGGCATGGATAGAGTGGATGTGGAGAGGATGCTTCCACTAGTGGGGGAGTCTAGAATCAGAGGGCAACTTTAGACAGGAGATGGGGAGGAATTTATTTAATCAGAGGGTGGTGAATCTGTGGAATTCATTGCCACATAAGGCCGTGGAGGCCGTCATTGGGTATTTATAAGCCGCTGATTGACAGATTCTTGATTAGCATTGGTGTCTGGAGTTATGGGAAGAAGGCAGGAGAATAGGGTTAGGAGAGAGAGAGAGAGATAGATCAGCCATGATTGAATGGTGGAGTAGACTTGATGGGCCCAATAGTTTAATTCTGCTCCTACGACTTACAAACTTATGACCTGAAACATTAACTCCATTTCTCTCACCACAGATGCTTCCTGACCTGCCAGTATTTGCAAGTAGGGTTCTGTTTCCATTTTACGTGTGTAGGAAGGAACTGCAGATGCTGGTTTAAACCGAAGATAGACACAAAAAGCTGGAGTAACTCAGTGGGACAGGCAGCACCTCCGGAGAGAAGGAATGGGTGACGTTTTAGGTCAAGACCCTTCTTCCGACTGAACCTCGTCTCATTTTACACGAGTCTGTTCTGGTGGAGAGTTGTACAGGAACAAGAAAGGTCCTTTAGTTTTGCAGTTTGCAGCAGTCTAAACAGGACTGATTCAGATTACATGGGCAGGTCTCACTCTACCTCAGTGACTAGTCTATTCTCCCATAGCTAACATTACAGACATCTCTGGACTCAAGGCAATATATATCCCCTTTATTCTCTTTCAGGGGAATCCTCCCAAGAGATGTGGGATAAGTTATAAGATTCAGAACATAAAGGAGTCTGTTTCCAGAAACATAAATTGAAGAAAGAATAATAAAAAAAGAGCAGTGGGGGTAGAAACAAAAGAGAAACAACCAGATCACAAGAATCAGGGAAAGGGAATTTATATTGAAGAAACAAAAAAAAATACACAAAAATACTTCAAATAAAAAACCAGTCATGTGTGATGTGAAATGTGTTGGCATCATATGTTTGAAACTGCACTTCAAACGGCACTGAGGTACAAGGACACCCAACATCATAACCGGAGACGTTTCTTGATTTTAAGCCTTTCTTTCAAATGACTTGTGTGCAGGTGTAAATTAGTAGGGTGGTGAATCTGTGGAATTCGTTGCCACAGAAGGCTGTGGAGGCCAAGTCAGTGGATATTTTTAAGGCAGAGATAGATAGATCCTCGATTAGTAAGGGTGTCAGGGGTTATGGGGAGAAGGCAGGAAAATGGGGTTGAGAGAGAAAGATAGATCAGACATGATTGAATGGGGGAGTAGACTTGATGGGCCGAATGGCCTAATTCTGTTCCTGGAACACATGAACCTAGTTGTAAAACAGTCATTGGGTGATTTATTTTTTACATAAAGTTCCTTTATGTTCATGATGGATTAGGATGGATTTGATTTCCTGTATCCCAAGGCAATGGAAGTCTGATGTCAATGTGATTGGGACATTACAACTCCTTGGGAACAATGCCTGGCACATGGGACACAAGGTACTCACCAGGCCCTGCCAACAGTGGGGCAGTGAATGTAACAACAACTAATGAACATTCAAGTCATCTCTTCTTGTCCCTTAGTTAAAATAGCTAGCTTGACTGAGTGTGTAGGAAGGAACTGCAGATGCTGGTTTAAACCGAAGATAGACACAAAAAGCTGGAGTAACTCAACGGGACAGGCAGCATCTCTGGAGAGAAGAAATGGGTGAGACCCATTTCGAGTCAAGACCCTTCTTCAGGCTCAGATAGTCTGAAGAAGGGTCTCGACCCGAAACGTCACCCATTTCTTCTCTCCAGAGATGCTGCCTGTCCTGTTGAGTTACTCCAGCTTTCTGTGTCTATCTTTGACTAAGTGAGTAAATTGCTGCACGTTATTTTTTGTTCAGAGATAGTTATGTAACACTTTACTTGACCACTTGACCATCGTTACGAGGCCGTCAGGTTAGATTACTGAGCGCGGAATCTTTAAAATAATCTGCTGGTTTTAAAGGTTAGAAAATAATGTGCAGAGAATAATGTGCAGAGATGTGCTACATGATGGTGAAGGCACTTCATAAAACTGACCATTGGCTTCAATGGACTATTTCTATACACTTACTAATCTGGGATTGTTCTTAGGTATGTTAATACTTTATTGAACCTCCATCCAAGACCACAAGAAATCGCAGAGCATTGTGGACGCAGCCCAGACCATCACGCAAACCAACCTCCCTTCCATTGACTCCATCTACATTTCATGCTGCCTTGGCAAGGCCACCAGCATTATCAAGGACAAGTCTCACCCCATTCACTCCTTCCTTCCCCCCTCTCCCATCAGGCAAGAGGTACAGAAGTGCAAAAACGTACAACACCAAATTCAGGGACAGTTTCTTCCCGGCTGATATCAAGCGACTGAACCATCCTATCACCAACTAGAGAGCGGTCCTGACCTCCCATCTACCTCATTGGAGACCCTCGGACTATCTTTAATCAGATTTTACTGGACTTTATCTTGCACTAAACATTATTCCCTTTGTCCTGTATCTGTACACTGTGGACGGCTTGATTGTAATCATGAAAGTCTTTCTGCTGATTGGATAGCATGCAACAACAAAGCTTTTCACTACCTTGGTACGAGTGTCAACAAACTAAAAGAAAACTGATTTTTTCAATCAGTTTAGAAACATAGAAACATAGAAAATAGGTGCAGGAGGAGGCCATTTGGCCCTTCGAGCCAGCACAGCCATTCATTGTGATCATGACTGATCATCCACTATCAGTAACTCGTGCCTGCCTTCTCCCCATATCCCTTGATTCCGCGAGTGCTCTATCGAACTCTCTTTTAAATTCATCCAGTGAATTGGCCTCCACTGCCTCCTGATGATAATGAACCTGATTAAAACAATTAGTTTAGTTTCACCCTTGATAGTGCTTCACAGCACGAGCATATGTCCTTTTAACAATCAGCAGCAAAATAGCTTTAAAAATATCAAAAGAAATGCATTTTTGGAATAAATAAAAATCATCTTTTCCCATGTGAAAGTATGTGGTCTTGCCACATGTATATAAAAGTAGAAAAGCAACATTATTCAGGCTGACACAAATGGTGCAGTAGATTGGAAAGGACTGAAGTAGACTGAAAGGGAAATGTCTTTACGACATTCAAAAATCGCAAATTGTTGGGCAACTGTATCGGAATAGTCATTGGAATAAGACGCGTGGAAACCTTCTAATTATAAGAGGCTGAATCATTCAATGAATCCTGTGTCATTACATATATCACCTACCTTTACCCATTAGCTGATTAGTTTAGAGATACAGCACGGAAACAGGCCATTCGGCCACCAAGTCCATGCTGACCAGCGACCCTCATACACTTACACTATCCTACACACACTAGGGCCAATTTGCAATTATACCAAGCCAATTAGCCTACAAACCTGTACGTCTTTGAAGTGCGGGAGGAAACTGGAGCTCCCAGAGAAAACCCACATGGTCACGGGGAGAACGTACAAACTCCATTCAGACAGCACCGCTTCGCCACCGTGCCGCCCCAATCTCTGAGAGAAAAGGAGCATGTTGTCTCTGGCAATCTGCATGTTCCTCGTCCATCCCTGGCCAAAAATATCGCTGCTTACAAATATAGCAAAGGAAAGAACATGTGGCTGCCACATGCGGAACTAATGTGCATTTAATCTTGAGGCATCTCGAAAGGATTTGCCACCAAGATTCCAGCTGACCGAAGGTGAACTCTTTCACCATCTTTGGACGGAGTAGGCGGCCATTAAATGTCCTTTGTTGAATGCCCGGCAATCCTTTGGGAACAACCTCAACAGCCATGGTAATTGCGGCAAAGATCGCTGTTGCTCCATTTACATGAAACATTTCTGAAGGAGAAGCAGTAACCAGGCAGCCCCCTGCTGCACGACTGTTATTTTGAGTGCAATACATCAATATAAAAAATGTGATTTTTGAGTTGTATACAAATTGTACAATAGACACGCACACATTCAATTATTTCAGTCTGCCTGAAGGAAGGAATGGATGATTTATTCCTTGGAACGCAGGAGACTGAGGGGTGATCGTACAGATAGGGTGGATTACTTAGGGTGACTACACAGAGCCAGAGGAGGGGAACCAAGAACCAGAGGACGTGGGCTTAAGGTGCGGGGAGAAAAGATTCAATAGGAAGCTGAGGGGTAACTTTTTCACACGGTTGGTGTATGGAATGAGCTGCCAGAGGAGGTAGTTGAGGCAGAGAGTATAACAACATTTTAAATATACTTGGACAGGTACTTGGATAAGTTCATAACTTTATGTTCATAATGATCGGAGCAGAATCAGGCCATTTGGCCCATCAAGTCTACTCTGCCATTCAATCATGGCCGATCTATCTCTCCATCCTAACCCTATTCTCAGCAGATGCTGGTGCCACTGTAAGCTAAACTAAACTACACTCAAATTTAAGAAAAAGTCATAGCTTTAATGTGGCAATGGGATCAGCAAAATGGGACCCTCACCTTTGAGTGAAGAGTGTTTAATTTTCGTATGTCCCGAAAACAGAAAACAATGACGTTCTTCAGGTGGGTCTACATGTGGACTCCCGTATATCGGCGAGACCAAGCGCAGGCTCGGCGATCGTTTCGCTGAACACCTCCGCTCAGTCCGCCTAAACCTACTTGCTCAGCACTTTAACTCCTCCTCCCATTCCCACACAGACCTTTCTGTCCTGGGCCTCCTCCATTGTCAGAGTGAGGCCCATTGCAAATTGGAGAAACAGCACCTCATATTTCGCTTGGGCAGCTTACACCTCAGCGGTATGAACATTGACTTCTCTAACTTCAAGTAGCCCTTGCCTTCCCTCTCCCCCCATCCCTTCCCTCTTCCCAGTTCTCCCACCAGTCTTACTGTCTCCGACAACATTCTATCTCTGTCCCGCCCACTCCCCTGACATCAGTCTGAAGAAGGGTCTCGACCTGAAACGTCACCCATTTCTTCTCTCTGGAGATGCTGCCTGACCCGCTGAGTTACTCCAACATTTTGTGTCTATCTTCGATTTGAACCAGCATCTGCAGTTCCTTCCTACACAATGAAATTCTTACTGGAAAATCAGGAAAATCAAGATTTATGAAGCACTATGTGACCAGTGGGCATCAGAACCTGCAAGTATCGTGAATCTAATGAACCCGAGCTCGTTAAATGTAGAGTGAATGGAGAAACGGAATACATTGATATTAAAAGAACATGATAGGACATCAAAGCAAGTACAATAATGGCATGGCAATCATCTGCACCCAGCAGGCTTTGAGAAGCACTTGGAATAGACCCTTGACGTTAAATTTGATACCCACAAAGGATAAAGTTGTAGAACTTTGTATCCTGAAGGGATGCTACAATAAGACTGTTGATAGTAAAAATATTTCAGATAGGTCTTTTTCAGATTTTATATACGTGTGCGTTGGCTCACTGGCTTGAGCTGGTCAGAGATGGAATACATTGTTTTAAATGTCCTCTGGCCAGAAGCAGCACTTAAAGCTGCATATGTTATTCCTTGACACTGAATTTTACTTTAAAATATGCATCGACCACATCTCTAGACCATGGTCTTTTCTACCATGACCCAAATGTTGAGGAGGATTGAAGACTTTAATTTACTTTTTTACTTGTTATGAATACTGGGAGTAATAACGTCATTGGATTTAAAAACACAGAACATACAACATAGAACAGTACAGGCCCTTCGGCCCACAATGTCTGTGCTGAACATGATGCCAAGACCAATTATCTGCCTTCACAAAACCCAAATCCTTCCATTCCCTGCATTTCCATGTGCCTATCTAAAAGTCTTTGAAATGCCATTATTGTATCTGCCTCCACTGCCACCCCTGGCAGTGAGTTCCAGGCACCCATCACCCTCTGTAAAAACTTTCCCCACACATCTCCTTTAAACTTTGCCACTCTCACCTTAAAGTTATGCCCTCTGGTATTTGAATTTTCCATTCCTGGGAAAAAAGGTTCTGACTGTCTACCCTATTGGGTGGCGCCATCAGCGATGGCAGCCTTGCCAATGGTCTGTCGGTCTTTTCGTCTTTTTTGTTATTTTTAGTGTGTTTTTAAAAGTTTGTGTTAATGTTCTCTGGTTTGTTTTATGTGGGGGGTAGGGGGTTGGGGGGCGTCGGGGGAAACTATTTTTCAATCTCTTACTTTGATGGAGATGCGATTGTTTTCTGGATCGTATCTCCGTTCGCTCTGCAGCCTAACATCGTGGAGCTGGCGGCCTTGCTCGAGACTGACTTTGAGCCCCACCGTGGGGCCGTGCACTTACCATCAGAGCTTGCGATCCCTTGCTTGGATACATATCACCTGCCGATTTCAACATCGAGGAGCTTGCAGTCTCGGGTAGAGACCGATGTCGGGAAGCTCCAAAGTCGCAAGAGGTTCGACTAGCCCCGACCCGGGGTCAGATGGCCCGGCACGGGGGAGCTGAGATCCCCCCGATGCGGGAGCTTGATCGCCCCGATGCGGAGGGCCCGGCCGCCGGTTACGGGAGCCAAGATCGTCCCGTCAACAGAAGGCTCGAGGCCCCCGACTGCGGGAGAACAAAGAAGGGGAGAGATTGAGCTTTTTTTTCGCCTTCCATCACAGTGAGGAATGTAGAGGAGTCACTGTGGTGGATGTTTATGTTAAAATGTATTTTGTGTGTTTTGTTGCTTTTTATTGGTATGACTGTTTAGCAAATCAAATTCCTCGTATGTTGCAAAACATACTTGGCTAATAAAGTATGATTATGATTATAATTATGATTATGATCTACACCTCTCATGATTTTATATACTTCTATC